>NC_051071.1:10164569-10176569 GCF_004664715.2 Peromyscus leucopus | reverse complement strand
AGGGACAGAAATTTGGAAATATACACACCTTAGTCAAAACAAATGGGTCTAGAGTCCTTCATTAGCAATGCTTGAGACATATTGGGTCAATGCTCACCCTTCCAAGAGCCTAGAAAACACACACACACACACACACACACACACACACACACACACACACACACACACAAAATGAAGGAAGGAAGGAGGGAAAGGAAAAGGAGGAAGGATGTTAGAAAGGATGGGAGGAAAGGAGGAAGGAAGTATGGAATGGAGGAAGGAAGGGAGGTTGGAAGGGAGGGAGGGAGGGAGGAAGAAAGGAAGGAAGGAAGGAAGGAAAAAAGGAAGGAAGGAAGGAGAAAGAAAGGAAGGTAGCATGGTCCAAAGCACTGTCTACGTTCCACCTCTTATGAAGGATTCCTCTCTGTGTAGAACCTACTTGCTGAACATTTTATTTATTTATTTATTTATTTATTTGCTTTTTATAAAACAGCCGTTTCTCTCCTTGTCTTGATTTGTTCTGTCAAATGGGGAAGCAAACTTCTAATAAAGATTAAGGTAAATTCAAACATACCACTGTCAATAAAAGCTTCATCCACAGATATGTTCCTCCTAGGAGTATGAGATTTTCTTTACAAATGCAGATATTGTACCCAACCCAAGCTGCGTTAAGTCCTGATCATTGCTGAGCATCTTGTAGTTAATAAAGATATTTTACCTAACAGTTAACCAAACACAGCCACCTGTGTATGCGCAGTTAGTTTATGCTTTTCAGAATGTTTCTTCATTCTGATATCATTATGAAATGTGTAGAATGGATGTTCTGATGATTTATAATTGCAAAATGAGAAAGTTGCAACAGATTGGCTAGTTCTCTCCTCTAAGAATATGAAGTTTTAAATAATTTGAAATCATCAAATTCTTCAGAATTGTTCTTATAACTTAGAAATGAATAATTAGGTTGAATTTTGTGTGTTCAAAGAGGTGTGTGTGCACAAGTATATGTATGTGTCCATGTATGTGTGTGTGTGTATTTTAGAGGAACTTGGGAGCATGAGACTTGGAGCAATTTAGGGCCACTCTAGTGTAAATCTGTAGAGTAGAATAGAAACAAGTCTAGAGGAAATCAAGCTCAAAAGTCTTAGTAGACTTCCTAGGATTGGCAGATTTTGTTCCTTAAAGTGGTCAGAGGTTGGAGGCATATAGTTAATTCCTCATTCAATTCAGATCTGACGTATCAATGAAGATCTATAAGGGATCATTGAAGAGAATTGTAAAAGTAGTTGAAACATCTATGGACTGGAACATAGATAAAAAGTCTCCCCAAGGAAAAGTGGAATACTTGGACCCAGGAAGAGAAAACAGTCTAGGGGGATAATCATTACATTACACATTTAACTCTCAGAAGTCACATAAACTGCCTTAGATTTCCATGTGCTCCATTAACACAGGAGCTGAAATCCTGGTGACTAGAATAGATCAGTCAGAAAACACTCAGTGGCCACCAAGGGCAGTGTTCTTTAGCTACAGCAGATTATTACTGTTATATGCATTCAAACCAAGGCAATCATGCATCCAAATCTCCAAGATTGCCTTGTTTTTATGTGATTTTTAAGGGAAATCATGAAATATAAAGCCAATTGTGAAGCATCCTTCACCCATGTGTCTTTGTCTACTGTGGCTGATAACAAAATATCACAGAGTGTGGTGCCTGGAATAGCTAAAGTCACCAAGACATGGTGGCACACACCTGTAACCCCAGTGCTTGGGGGGCTAAAACAGGGTAAGTGCTACCAGTTTGAGCCCAACTCAGGCTTCATAGTGGGACCCTGTCTCAAAACAACCAAATTGAATGTGTACTTTTTCTGAATTTTGGAGGCTGGATTATTCAAAATTAGGGTGCCAACATAGTTGGGTTCCTGTGAAGGCTCCTTCCTACTGTGTAGATAGCCAACCTGTAGTGTGCTAGAAGGAAGGATAGGGAAGTAGGCCCCAAGGCTCTCATAGAGACATTGAATTCACTATGAAGGCTCCATCTGCATGACCTTGTAACCCGCAGAGACCTCACTTCCAAATTCCTTCATATTGAGGCTTCAGCCTATGAATTTGGAAGAACATAGATATTCAGCCTATAGTACTAGGTACATCTTAAATGACCACTTTTCAATTTACAAAGAAAAAAATTTTTAAAGGATTTTTTTTATGAAAAATAAAGGTCAGGCCACGTTCTACTTTGGCTTAGATAATATTCTAGTTCACTATGGCTACTAACGAATCTATTCAGAAAAAAAACAAAACATGATTTGGAGTTAAGGAGAGCAGATGGAAAGAAACGGGGTGTCTCTGTTCTCAGAAAGACTTAGAAGGAAAAGAAGACACTGGAGAGTGGACTTTGTGTGCCACATGTGTGTCCCATGTACTGTGAAGATTGGGTTATGACCCAGATGACATCCAAGGAAGGAAGGCCCAGGAGGGCTGGAAGGAGCAGCGGTTTGCTGTGTACAGCTTGATCCTGTGGACTCAGACAACAGTGCTTGAAGTCTCTCCAACCTTGGGAAGGCAAATAACACCAACAGAGAGAAAGGCTGGCTTCATCGCTTTCCCATGGGTTAGCTGGGCAACTTGAGTGTGATTGAGCCTCCAGGGCCTCACCTGCTTCCTGAAAAGAACAAAAGTAAACACAGCAGATGCCTAAGAGGCAGCAAGAGATGCAGACAATGGTGTCTTTCCTCACAAAAAGGAATGCGGTGATGGGACTGGGTGAGGAAGTGTCTAAAGGAAGACAGAGCTCCTGGACTGGAGCCAGAGCAACAGTAATGCTAGGCAGAGCCTGGTGAGAAAGAGGCTCCTGTACACTAGCACCTGCAGACTCAGTGAAACTGTAAGTCCTCACTTATTTGCTGATATGTTGAACTTCATGTAAGTTTGTCCAGAAAGATCTTGGGGAAATGGACTCATGACTGGAGAATTATTTCTGGCCTTGGATTGATTGGAGCTGTTAGAAATGAAGAAAATCCTCAGAGATCCATTGGGAAGGAACCGGAGGCATGATCATAGCAACATCTGAATGTGAGGATCATCACAGGAGGAAATGTTAACTTCAGGATGATGTTTAGCTTTACAGTGGTTTCGGTAAACCTGTGACTGGGGGCGTTGCAGGCATGCATGCACACAGAGACCAGAACGCTACCCGAGGTGCCATGCCTCTGGAGGCGTCTGTTTTGGGTTTTTTGAGACAGGGTCTCTCATTGGCCTGCTAAGTAGGATAGGCTGGCCATCTAGTGAGAGCCAGGAATCCATTTGTCTCTGCACCCGAAGTGTTGGTATCATAAGTGTATGCTGCTGAAACAGGCTTTCCTCTTCACAGCTGAAGGGGTTCAAACTCAGGCGCTTACTCGGCAAACATGTTACCAGCCGAGCTGTCTCCAGGCTGAGTCTTTTCATTTCCCATCCCAAATGCGACTAGTTGACGTGGTAGCGCTTGGGAAAGGGCTGTGGGGAAGACGCGGCCAGCCAAGCTATATCCCGGGCACTTTGCTGTGACCAGAACAAGGATGCTTTCCTGGCTTGCACAGATGAAAGCTGCAGAAGCGTGGTGAAGCTCTGATAAGCCAGCCCCACTGTGTGAACTGCTAAAGAACTGCCCCTCAGTGTCGGTGGGCTAGGAGCAGGACCCAGAAGCAGGGAGACAGACTCTTGAGGGGTTGGCTTCACAGAGTTTCCATCACACTTTGTTGAGTTTCGGTTCTCAGTTCTTGCCCTGTAAGTAAAGAATGGAGTTTGTTCCCAGTGCTCAGAGGCTTGGCCTCCCACATGGAAACGGAATCACAAAGACATGTGTGTATGCATGCATATAGACGTGTGCTTTTATTCCAAACTCACGAGAAAGAAAAAACTTCCCCAGATTTTTCAATTCCTATAAGGATTGTAGTTTACTATTTCTGGATTTGGATCATTGCATTCCCTGGATTATTAAACATAGCAAAAAGCCATCTGCAATGAATCGGGCTTGCTCCTCTAATTGAGTCATGCTGTGAAGCCTTTGCTGCTTCCCTCACTCTACTGCTGCGTGTTTTCTCAAGAATGAGAGAAAATACATTTTTACTACTAATGCCACCTGCAGGCTGAAGGGGAACTGTTGCAAAATTCGTGAAATCTTGAATTCTTACAGCACAATGCTAGAACTCTCTCCAAAATATCCCCAAGCCTTGCCAATCAGCAGAAAAGAAGTCTCATTGCCTCAACAGAGTTCTTTATAAAACTCTGCCTTTCCTACCTCCACTGCAGCCAGCATGCTCCCCGCTCTGCTCAGGCCAACAGATACTTGCACTTAAGAACATGTAAGAAGTTGATTCTTAGGAAGTAATTGCTTTAGGCAACTCCATACAACAGCATCCAACTCCTGTTGTCACAGGTAAAAGTGGGCTGAGCGTTATCCTCAATCAATTACTTTCCACATGAATTATTTCCTAGGTCAATCAATCATTCCCTGCAAGTGCTGCTACTTGGGTTCGCTGTGCTAAATGAATTAGTACACGTTGTGCCAACTCCATGTCTTTATTTTCTCTGCTAGGTAAGGTTTCTTAAGGAGACATATTGTTTTCCACTCTAATTAGCTTCTTATTATGACTGACATCATCGTTACTACATTATGATTATTAGTCATAGTAGATAAACTTTGCTATCAGTTCATTATAAATTATGCTCCAGCTTCTAGTCACACGGATGTTATATTCCCAATTATCTGAGCAGCACAAATCTAAGAGGAAGTGAAGGACATGCCCATCAACATTTTTATAAGTATTCTGACTGGATGATACTACCAAACAGGGCAGCAGCCTCCATCCTTCCACCACCACAGCTCCCAGTGCGTGCAGCATTCCTGATACAATGCCACACAGGACACAGTGATACAGTGTGCTGACAAGGGGGCAGTGAGGGAATCTTGAGTAACCCTAGCAACTTCATCACCTACTCTGACTCTTAATGAAGGAATAGAGCCAATTACCTAGTTCACCTGGCAGGCTACCATAGATAGATGATCTGATCCTCAACATGAGGCCACACGTTTCTCTAGAACAATCATGGAAGGACATAGAAGAAAGGAGAAATGACTAAGAACATCCATCCCTCTTTGGAGGACTTGAATGATGTTTAGAAGACCCTCCTCTTCAGCACCGAGGATGCAAGACACATGTGTGGTGATGTCTGCTTTTCCTTTTCTTTGGCTGGATTTACAAAAGAACCCTTGTCCCTAACCTCAGGCTGCCAAGAAAATAAAAAGGCTTTCCTGAAAGTTAAAGCATTGTATCTGGCTGCAGAATGTTTTTAAAAGCATAGTATTTTATATTTTGCTTTGTTTTCCCAAAATTCAAGCAAAATGCTACAGAAGTCTCATTCAGTCCCTGAATCCTACCAGAAACACCAAGTGTGCTGACATGCCAGGAACAGATAGAGACTGACCCGAGTTCAAAGCTCACCTATGCTTTCACGTTGTGTGTCCTCAGTGAACAATCACCCCTATAGACGGTAACTGTGCTGACATTTGGAACTGGACAGTTCTTTGCTGTGGGCACAAGGAGAGCGTCCCTTTGTCAGATGGTGACAGCATCCTTGGTAAGATGCCAGTAGTATTCTCACAGTGAGACCAGCCAAATAGTATCCTAAAGATCTTTTGTGGGTAGGGGTCGTGTCAAAAATTGTTCCAAGTAGAGAATCTTTGGGCAAAATGGCAGCTCTTCGGGTGTAGAGCACATGTGACGCATCTTTATAGTGTAGTCTAGCATAAGGAAGGCAAGGGAGAGATGGTCACCAAAGCTTGGCTGCAATTAGACACTACTGAAAACCCAAACAATGCTAGGTTGAAAGGGCTTTTTGTTTTTGTTGTTTTGTTTTGGTTTGGTTTGGTTTTTTTGCTACATCTGAAAGGAGCAAGTGATGTGATTCAGCCATTCTAACCATTTGTTGTAGAAAGACCAATATAAAAAGACTAGTCATGTTTATAACTAAATTAAAAGACCACTGTGCTGTGCGCTCAAAAAAAGTCAGCTCAGTGGAGATGGAGCCGTGGGTGCTGGACAGAAGGGGGAAAAAAGCTCATGGACAACTTAAATCACGGAAAAGTTAAAAAGAAAAAAATCTTCACCCAATAATGAAATTATTAATTGCAATTCCTGTCTGTTCTTGCAACAGCCTTATGAGTAGATAGTCAGGCTGTTCAGCAGGATTTATGGAAAGAATGCACATTTTTAAAGTGAGAAGCTGCTACAGATATAGAACGTGAGGGGATCTGCAGACACAGGCACCCTTGGAACTTCTTGGGGGCGGGCATTAGCAGCAGTACTTGCAGATCAAAGGGCATCACATTCACCCAGGTCATTGTCCTCTGAGGGACCAGACTCTCATTACATGCCTAGTGCAATCCCTTCTCCTGAAGGCAGTTTGCAGATTTCTCTTTCAAAACATAGGCAGCTACTTCCTTCTCTCCACAAAAGCTCTTATCAGTTTTGAATGACAGAGATCTATTTTGAGATGAACACATTGAACAAAACCTTCATCCGTGTGTGCGTGTGTCTGTGTGTGTATTTTTTATTTCCCAACATGGCGGTTGGAGCTTCTGCCTGCTATCTGCATAAGTCTTTTGTGTATTGCTAATGGAGTGCTGGAATTGTAGCAGCCCTGAGCAGGGAATACATGTGAGCAACAATATGCTGAGAGACCCCTCGGTGGAATCTAATCTGTTCCAGCTCATGCACTCCTCAGAAACTATTTAACTTTCATTAAACTGTGTTTGATATCAGCTAAATAGGATGCATACGGCTCCAATATAGCTCATATGGTCGCATTCATTCGATCACAGCAGTGCTTTTTTTCCTTATATTTCTCCCCACTTGTGTCAGTACCCAGTATAGCTGGGTAAATAGGAGACCTTTGAAGATGTAGTTAGTACTCAGATTTCTTTATTCTTTTGTGCTGGTTCCTTAGTGGTGAAACAGTGATTCATGTATGTCTCAGACAGCCTCCATTAATTTCATGTAATGTAGCTTTTATCTCGTAGCTGGGACAACTATCTCCAGCGTCCTGTCGCTCTGCCATCCCCTGCTCTGTCCTCCGTCCCCTCTGCACTTCCCCCACTCTCCACTCCTCTTCACGTTCACTGCCTGCCTTTCTTTCTTTCATTTTTCCTTTTGTAATTTTATAGCAAGAAGTAAATAAACAGGTTCAAACGAGTCCGGAGGTGGGGGACAAAACAGTGGTGAAAGACCTTCAGTCTGGTTAAGTCAGAAATGGGGAAGACGAGCTGCAGGGACGAGAACATTTATACAGACAGGAGAACAGTTTTGTGTCCCCTTCCCCCCCCACCCCCGCCACACACACACACACACACACACACACACACACACACACACACAGTCTATTCAAAAGATGTTAATTGGATTATAAATACAGCACAGTAGGAGAATGCAGTTTCTCAGGTTCTGGGGAGGAAAGGGCCAGTCGATTTGGGCTGTTAAGAAGTTTAATCACACACACACACACACACACACACACACACACACACACACGATGAGAAAGATTGGGCTTGTTACCAAGATGTTATCAACCAAGCAAACAGTATTGTTTACTGTGAAAACTTCTGTTCTTCTTACTATTAAGAAAGTGCAAACAATTTCACCTTTAGAAATATTAATGGGATATGAATGAGATTGCACTGTGTCATTCTCACTGATTTTTTTTTCAATTATGCTTTATTAAATCCCAAGGAATAATCGCCATTTTTTAGAACACTTAAGAGGAACGACATGGGGTCCTTTGGAGCAGGGAACCCAATTATTTAGGATATTATTTTGTGAACCTTTTTCATTTTATTAGTATACCAGAGGGTTTTCACATCTCAAGGAGAATCCAGCTATTATTGCTTTTTCAGAAGAAATGTCTCACTGGGGCAATTAATTCTATACATTAACACCAGTCACCATTGTGCTGTATATTATTAAAATTATAAAGGGGAAAAGCCACATTTTATCATTCAGTTCAGAAAGAGGTCATTTATATATGTGTGGATTAGAGAATAAGCCGTGCCATGAATGGCCCTCACTAGGTGGAACTTTGCAAAGCCCTGAGCCAAGATAGCTGTGGTCTCTCCATAAATGCTAATGTTGACAGACAAGGAAAACCTTGCTAAGACAGGTGAGCCCACAGAAGGCTAGGTGTCTGCCTCTCTGTCTCTGCCACTCTTTAGGGATGTGAGCCATTTAACTTTGTTGATGAGCACATGTAATTAAGACTGTGTGCCTTCATGTTTGATGCTGCAACCTGAAAGGGTGATTTTTAAAAAAAATTATTTAGATGAGCATATTGACATTTTAGTATATATTATTAATCTTATTAATAGTATTAACAAAGGCTAATTGAAAATGCATCATCTATAATTATATTAGTCTTCATTTTAGTACATTTTTGTCAAAGTAAACTAGAAAGGAGTAATTAATGTGCCACTGTTATTTACCCCTGTTTGTATTAAAGCTGCTGTTACACAATGTTAGAGATGAATATAGCCTGATTTCTCTGAATGCCGTGGAGCAAGCATTCAGGAGCAGTAAAATAAGCAGCTGTGTTTTCTTGTACCAGGAACCTAAAAATAAAACCCCACTTCAGGACTGCACGCTAGGTGTGTGAGCGATGCCGAGGGAGGCTTCCAGCTCCTGTCCCTTCTGCCTGCTGCACTGCCGACTGCCAGCTTCTCTCTTGGTGACGGCTCCAAGAGCCAGGACTGTCGGAATCTGGAGTCCTTGTACCTCAATTGTTTAACAGGTGAACACAGAAAGGTGCAGCCCTGCCCATTGGATTTGGGGGTGAGTGTTACTGGTTCCATTGGAATGGGACAGATAAAATTTGTATTTATGGGCATAAATTCCAGGCTGGATATGAACTTTCACAATTCATGACTCTGTATGTTCTGTGAAAGAGAAAACTGTAACAATGGCCCAAGGAACATTGCCCTCAGGAAACCACAATTCCAAAGCTAGACTTGACATTTTAAGTCCTTTCCCCTGATCACCCTTGTGTCCCTAACACACACACACACACACACACACACACACACACACACACACACACACACATGGGAGGGGGAGAAGAGGGAGAAATCCAAACCACACATGAAAATATGTTACAAGAGGGGAAATCCAGAAAGCAGGCAGGCAAAGGAGACTTAAGTTAATGTGGAATTAATCACTTTAAAGTTTCTCCCCTGGCTTTTATGACTCTGTCTTTCTGAGGTCAGCCATTTCCTGAGGCGGGCAGGGAGAGCACAGCACGGGGGTGTGAAATGGAGGCACGCAGGGATGGCGATGAATGGCACATCTTTTAATCAGGTGGAGCCAAGACAGTGATGGCTGGGATTCCAAAGCCAGGCTCTGGGTGTTCTCCTGAGCTCTAATAAAAAGCGTGGCATATTGGTTGCATTGGCTGCCAAGAGCTCTGTCCGTGCCCTCTCTGCAGTGGGCAGCCACAAACATGCTAGCTAGGAGCTCTCAGGGGGCCTCGTGTGTGCTGTTCCTACATGGCTAACATATGTATCGACACCTGAAAGCTACAGCCTGCCACGTCTCCAGGACCCTGCTCGCCTACCTTTGCTCCTTGGTCACCAAGGGTTAATTTTCTAATGGCTGCCTTGCTGCTGAAGCTGGCCAAGTTTTTCATCGCCTGCAGAGCACCACAAGCTGTGATTTGGAGCCAGAAAACACCATTAATTTTCTAAATAGGAAGGATCACATATGTAAACTGTCTGGTTCTGTAACGAGTCGGGCAGGTAGAAGATGGAGGAGGAGGAAGGGAGTTTTTCCAGACACCGAGGCCAAATAGCCCAGGCCAATGGGCAGCAAACTGCACAAGACTTTTTTGGGGGGAGAGAATGAGGGAAGAAATTCCCTCTCCCATCTTTAATTCTGTTTCAACATTTCTACAAAAGGTCAGGTTGGTAATTTATTGGACAGTGTTGGGAGTTTTCACATTAGACTTCACAAGAAACTTATTTGTAAATGGAAGGATGGATTTAGTAAAGTGCCCCAGCTCAGAAGTCACATAGGCATTCTTGATTACAAAATAGCTGTGGTTAGAAGCCCAGGCTTTTCAGGGGACAGAGAATCAAAAATTCCCCTGATGGAAATGACTTATGCAGATACCAACTTAAATGTTACAGACATCCACAAAAGGCATACCTGAAGAGTTTGCAAATAAAATGTTTAAAATATACAAAATACAAATCTACCTCCAAACAGATGAAATTCTCCATGTAGGATGTACTTACCATGAGTGTCTGTAATCATGTGTGTGCATATGCTTCTTGTCAAGGAGAAGGGACAGAAGGGGGCATTATGGAGGGTGGTAAGATGCCTGCCTGGGATCTGCAGAACATTTTATCTTGTATAAATATCTCTTTCTAGAGCAACTATTTCTGTCATCTGAGATTCTAGAAAACTATCTTGGTCCCCACAATATGCATGGAAGAGCCAGTTTCCCAGCCTGATTTCATTCTGGGAACTTCTTTAAGGGTCTTCATTCTGGTTCTATTTCAAAATGAGGAGGCTTCTCAGTTTAGACCCTAGAAAAACACCACCGAGATAGCGGGATTTCCACATACCAGCCTATCTCCTAAGGAAAATTAAAGCAAAGCAAACAAATAGTAAAGTAGGATTCTGGAGTCCAGAATTGTGCATGAAGGTCCCTGCTGGCAGTGTGACTTCAGGAAAGATTTATGTGTCCAAAAACAATGACCTAAAGGACTACGTGTCAGTACGTAAGTGTATCCAAATGCTAGGTCAGATCGCCTATGACTTTCACAGCAAAACCACCCACAGAAAGAGACATTCAGTTTCAGCATGCATTAGTTCCTAGTCCTGCTGCGGCCCAAGAGTGGCAGAAGCAGCAGGACCTGACCAGCAGCCCTGCAACTCCTGATGCTAAAGGTGTAAGATGAGGGAGCACCAGCCGCTCCTCTAAGAGAGGAAGCTGCTCTGGCCTGCCTCTTTGCTTGTCCATGGGTGGCTTCTCCTGCCCTTTAGTACTGACTTCCTTGTCTACCTCTGCCTCTGTGCCCACATTTGCTTTTTCTTTCTTAAATTCCTAAGTCCTATTGGATGAAGGCCCCTAATGACTTCACACTAACTACTCACATGTGGAAGGATTCTTTCTTTCCAAATAAGGACTCATTCTGAGATTCTGAGGCCAGAGGGGAGGAGGATGTCACCACATCACGGGGAACAAAGCAAGGGAAAGAACTTGCTCCAAAGTTGGTGTATGTCCATACAGTTCCTAGAGCTCAAGGAACAGGTGCGCACGGTAACTACTGTACAAACTGCTGAGTAGGTTTGCTTTCAGTAATAGTTCCAGATAATTTGATCATAATTCCCTCAGACCTGTAATGTACTCACTATTATGATGGGGAAATTGAAAGCCCATGAATTTGAATAATTGCTAAATGTCACATTGTTGGAGACAGGAAAGGTAAATTCAAGGCTTCCATTTCTTGCCCAGTGTTTGACCCACTAGTATACAAACCCCACTTTGAACTAATCAACCACATCTTATGACCAGCCATGTTGCCTGGGTCCCACTATTAAACCACCCAAAAATGTCATCACAATAATTTTATAAGAGCTCCTTTATTTCGCCCCAGAAGTTTGAGGTGAGGTTTATTCCCTGGCCTAACTTGTTTTTTGTTCCAATGTGTCTTAATAGTGGTCTGTCCTGAACAAAAGTACAAAAGTCATTCTAAATCTACCCCAGTCCATCTCATCACTCTGCATACATAGACTAGACCTGCATCCCAGTATGAGAGCCAGCAGCCACCAGGACCAAGCGAATGATTCCAGACTTGGCCCAGCATCGACCCAAGCTGGGCAATAATGTTGACAGCAGCCACGCTGAGTGTGGGGCGGCCATCATTTTTCAGCTCATTTTCTCCTTTTGCCTAGTCCCTTGCTCCAGGTAGAACACTGTTCATTAAGGCTCTGCGGA
>NC_051071.1:10152069-10164069 GCF_004664715.2 Peromyscus leucopus | reverse complement strand
TTTAATCATGGTGGTAACTTTGGTGGTTTGAATGAGATGCTCCACATAGTCTCAGCTATTTGAATAGTTGGTCCCTAGTTTTTGATGTTATTTGGGTGAATTAAGGAAGTGTGGACTTGCTTAAGGAAGTATGGTGCTGAAGGTGTGCTTTGAGCATTTAAAAAGACTCATACCATTTTAAGTTCACTCTTTCTGCCTTATACCTGCAGTTTAAGATGTGAGCATTCAGGCCCCCGACTTCCCTTCTGGACCAGAGGTGAGTATCCAGGCCCAACCTGCACCCCATCCCTAGGCACCAGCCACTCCGGGAAGACCTGTCCAACTTGGCCCCAGGTTCTGGCCACCAGGCAGGTCCCCTTCTAGCCCCACCAGGAGGGATTCCCTTTTCCAAGCCCCCCGGCAGCCCCAGCAATCTCCGCGCCCTGCCCCCACGCCCATTTGCCCAAGACCCCAGCCACTTCCTGAGACTTAGAGACCAGCCCCCAGCTCCCATCCTGTCCCCGACTTCCCTTCTGGACCAGAGGTGAGTATCCGGGCCCAACCCGGACCCCATCCCTGGGTACCAGCCACTCCAAGAAGACCTGTCCAACTTGGCCCCAGGTTCTGGCCACCAGGCAGGTCCCCTTCTAGCCCCACTGGGAGGGATCCCCTTTTCCAAGCCCCCCCTGGCAGCCCCTGCAATCTCCATGCCTTGCCCCACGCCCATCTGACCGAGACCCCAGCCACCTCCTGAGACTTAGAGACCGGCCCCCAGCTCCCATCCTGCTCCCGACCTCCCTTCTGGACCAGAGACTTCCGGTGTAGATAAGAGCTTCCATCCTGCCCCGGAGTTCCCCATTTGGACAAGAGAACTCCCATCTGGACAAGAGAGAGAGACTTCCTGAATCTGTCAGCTCTTTCTGAACCAAGTACACTGATAAGACCAAGAAGGAACCACAAGGAGATGGGCAGACGTCAAGGCAGAAGTACATACAACAAAATGAAGAGCAATACAGCATCACCAGAACCTAGCCCACCTCCAACATCTAGACCTGAACATCAAAAATTGGAAGAAGCAGAAGAAAGTAGCCTTATGAGTAACATCATGAAGAAGTTAGAGGCTTGTGTAGAGGAAAAGACAAGAAAATTTGAAGAATGCTGTAAACAACTAGAGGAAAGCGCAAACAAATTAGAAGAAAACAATAAAGTCCTGCAAGAAAACAATAAAGTCCTGGAAGAAAACAATAAAGTCCTGGAAGAAAACAATAAAGTACTGAAAGAAAATCATGAAAAAGCAATGAAACAAATAAAGGAAACAGTCCAAGACCTGAAAAGGGAAATTGAAAAAATAAAGAAGACACAAACAAAGGGAATGCTGGAAATAGGAAATCTGAGTAAAAGATCAGGAACTTCAGATGCAAGAATAACCAACAGAATGCAAAAGATGGAAGAGAGGATCTCTGGCATTGAAGATACAGTAGAAGAAATAGTTTCATCAGTCGAAGGAAACACTAAAGCCAACAAAGTCATGAACCAAAATGTCCAAGAAATTTGGGACACCATGAAAAGACCAAACCTACGAATTATAGGGATAGAAGAAGGTGAAGAATACCAACTCAAAGGCACAGAAAATATATTCAACAAAATTATAGAAGAAAACTTTCCCAACTTAAAGAAGGAAATGCCTATGAAGATACAAGAAGCCTTTAGAACACCAAACAGACTAAACCCCCCAAAAAAGTTCCCTCGACACATAATAATTAAACAACTAAATGTACAGAATAAAGAAAGAATATTAAGAGCAGCCAAGGAAAAAGGCCAAGTGACCTATAAAGGTAATCCATCAGAATAACACCCGATTTCTCAATGGAGACTTTGAAAGCCAGAAGGACCTGGACAGATGTAATGCAGACACTAAGAGACCATGGATGTCAGCCCAGACTAATATACCCAGCAAAACTTTCAATCATCATAGACGGAAGGAACAAGACATTCGAAGACAAAGCCAGATTTAAACAATACCTATCCACAAACCCAGTCCTACAGAAAGCACTAGAAGGAAAATTCCAACCGAAGGAAGTCAGATACACACTCGAAAACACAGGCAATAGATAAAGCCACAACAGTAAACCCCAAAGAAGGGAAGTACACACACACTACCACCAAAAATAACAGGGATGAAGAATCACTGGTCATTAATATCCCTTAATATCAACGGACTTAATTCACCTATAAAAAGACATAGACTTACAGAATGGATACGAAAGCAGGACCCATCTTTCTGCTGCATACAAGAAACACATCTCAAATTCAAAGACAGACACTACCTAAGAATAAAAGGCTGGGAAAAGACTTTCCAATCAAATGGTCTTAAGAAACAAGCAGGTGGTAGCCATCCTGATATCCAACAAAATAGACTTCAAACTAAAATCAATCAAAAGAGATCAAGAAGGACATTACATACTCATCACAGGAAAGATCCACCAAGATGAAGTTTCAATTTTGAACATTTATGCCCCAAACACAAGGGCACCCACATATGTAAAAGAAACATCACTAAAGCTTAAACCACATATAAAACCCCACACATTAATAGTGGGAGATCTCAACACCCCACTTTCACCACTGGACAGATCTCCCAAATCGAAACTTAACAGAGAAATAAAGGACTTAACTGATGTCATGACCCAATTGGACCTAATAGATATCTACAGAACATTCCATCCTAACAAGAAAGAATATACCTTCTTCTCAGCACCCCATGGAACTTTCTCTAAAATCGACCACATACTTGGCCACAAAGCAAATCTCAACAGATACAAAACAATTGGAATAACTCCTGTGTTCTATCAGACCACCATGGCTTAAAGTTAGATTTCAACAACAACAAAAACTACAGAAAACCTACAATCTCATGGAAACTGAATAATGCTCAACTGAATCACCAATGGGTTAAGGAAGAAATAAAGAAAGAAATTAAAGACTTCCTAGAGATCAATGAAAATGAAGACACCATATACCCAAACTTATGGGACACTATGAAAGCAGTGCTAAGAGGGAAATTCATAGCACTAAATGCCCACATAAAGAAGTTGGAGAAATCCCACACTAGTGACTTAACAGCACACCTGAAAGCTCTAGAACAAGAAGAAGCAAAGTCTCCCAGGAAGAATAGACGCCAGGAAATTATCAAAGTGAGAGGTGAAATTAATAAATTAGAAACTAAGAGAATAATACAAAAAATTAATGAAACAAAGAGTTGGTTCTTTGAGAAAATCAACAAGATAGACAAGCCCTTATCCAAACTGACCAAAAGACAGAGAGAGAGTCCAAATCAACAAAATCAGAAATGAAAAGGGGGACATAACAACAGATATTGAGGAAATCCAGAGAATTATAAGGTCATATTTCAAAAACCTCTACTCCACAAACACTGGAAAACCTAAAAGAAATGGACATTTTTCTGGATAGGTACCACATACCTAAGTTAAATCAAGACCAGATAAACTATTTAAATAGTCCAATAACCCCTAAGGAAATAGAAACAGTCATTAAAAGTCTCCCAACCAAAAAAAGCCCAGGACCAGATGGTTTCAGCACAGAATTCTACCAGATCTTCAAAGAAGAGTTAATACCAACACTCTCTAAATTGTTCCACATAATAGAAACAGAAGGAACATTACCAAACTCCTTCTATGAGGCTACAATTACCCTGATTCCTAAACCAAACAAGGATGCAACAAAGAAAGAGAACTACAGACCGATCTCCCTCATGAACATTGATGCAAAAATACTCAATAAAATACTGGCAAACAGACTCCAAGAACACATCAGAACAATTATCCACCATGATCAAGTAGGCTTCATCCCAGGGATGCAAGGGTGGTTCAACATACGAAAGTCCATCAATGTAATACACCATATAAACAAACTCAAAGAAAAAAAACTACATGATCATCTCACTAGATGCAGAAAAGGCATTTGACAAAATCCAACACCCCTTCATGATAAAAGTCTTGGAGCAATCAGGAATACAGGGAACATACCTAAACATAATAAAGGCAATTTACAGCAAGCCAACAGCCAACATCAAATTAAATGGAGAGAAACTCAAAGCAATTCCATTAAAATCAGGAACGAGGCAAGGCTGTCCACTCTTCCCATACTTATTCAATATAGTACTTGAAGTTCTAGCCAGAGCAATAAGACAACATAAGGAGATTAAGGGGATACAAATTGGAAAGGAAGAAGTCAAGCTTTCCCTATTTGCAGACGACATGATAGTATACTTGAGTGACCCCAAAGATTCCACCCAGGAACTGATAAAGCTTATAAACACCTTCAGCAACATAACAGGATACAAGATCAACTCAAAAAATCAGTAGCTCTCCTATATACAATGGACAAAGAAGCTGAGAAGGCAATTAGAGATACATCACCCTTTACAATAGCCACAAATGACATAAAATACCTTGGGGTAACACTAACCAAGCAAGTGAAGGACCTACATGACAAGAACTTTAAGTCCCTGAAGAAAGAAATTGAAGAAGATGTCAGAAAATGGAAAGATCTCCCATGCTCATGGATAGGCAGGGTTAACATAGTAAAAATGGCAATCTTACCAAAAGCAATCTACAGATTCAATACAATCCCCATGAAAATACCAACACAATTCTTCACAGACCTGGAAAGAATAATACTCAACTTCATATGGAAAAACAAAAAACCCAGGATAGCCAAAAGAATCCTGTACAATGAAACAACCTCTGGAGGCATCACAATCCCTGACTTCAAGCTCTACTATAAAGCTACAGTAATAAAAACAGCTTGGTATTGGCATAAAAACCGACATGTGCACCAATGGAATCGAATTGAAGACCCTGACATTAACCCACACACCTATGAACATATAATTTTTGACAAAGAAGCCAAAAGTGTACAATGGAAAAAAGAAAGCATCTTCGACAAATGGTGCTGGCATAACTGGATATCAACGTGTAGAAGGCTGCAAATAGATCCATATCTGTCACCATGCACAAAACTTAAGTCCAAGTGGATCAAGGACCTCAACATAAATCCAGCTACTCTGAACCTGCTAGAAGAGAAAGTAGGAAGTAGTCTTGAACACATTGGCATAGGAGATCACTTCCTAAATATAACACCAGTAGCACAGACACTGAGACAAACAATCAATCAATGGGACCTCTTGAAACTGAGAAGCTTTTGTAGAGCAAAGGATATGGTCAACAAGGCAAAGAGACAGCCTACAGAATGGGAAAAGATCTTCACCAACCCCACATGTGACAGAGGACTGATATCCTGAATATATAAGGAACTCAAGAAATTAGACATCAAAACGACCAACAGTCCAATTGAGAAATGGCCTTTAGAACTAAACAGAGAATTCTCAACAGAGGAAACTCAAATGATTAAAAGACATTTAAGGAATTGCTCAACATCTCTAATTATCAGGGAAATGCAAATCAAAACAACTCTGAGATACCTCCTTACGCCTGTCAGAATGGCTAAGATCAAAAACACTGAAGACACTTTATGCTGGAGAGGATGTGGAACTAGGGAACTCTCCTCCACTGCTGGTGGGAATGCAAGCTTGTACAACCACTTTGGAAATTAATATGGTGCTTTCTTAGAAAATTGGGAATCAATCTCCCCCAAGATCCAGCTATACCACTCCTGGGCATATACCCAAGAAATGCTCAATCATACCACAAGAGCACTTGCTCAGCTATGTTCATATCAGCATTGTTTGTAATAGCCAAAACCTGGAAACAACCTAGATGCCCTTCAACTGAAGAATGGATAAATAAATTGTGGCACATATACACAATGGAATACTACTCAGCAGAGAAAAACAATGACATCATGAGGTTTGTAGGCAAATGGATGGATCTAGAAAAAATCATCCTGAGTGAGGTAACCCAGACTCAGAAAGACAAATATGGTATGTACTCACTCATAGGAAGATGCTAGATGTGGAACAAGGATGACTGGACTGCTACTCACATCACCAGTGAGGCTACCTGGAAAACGGGACCCCAAGAAAGACACGGAGAAATGGATGAGATCTACATGAACAGCCTGGACATGAGTGGAAGCAATGAATGGTGAGAGTCGAGGGAAAGAGAGTGGGAGATCCTAGCTGGATCAAGAAAAGAGAGGGAGAACAAGGAATAGGAGACCATGGTAAATGAAAACCACATGAGAAGGTGAGAAGGGGAGGAAGCAGAGAGCTAGGTAGGCCCATGGAGATCCACAAAGATAACCCCGCAAAAGACTGCTGGCAATGGTCGAGAAACAGCCGGGACTGACCTACTCTGGTGATTTGATGACCAAACACCCTAATAGTTGTGCCATAAACCCCATCCAAGGACTGAGGAATCTGGATGCAGACATCCAAGGCTGGGCCCCTGGTGGAGCACTGGGAGTCTAATTAGTGAGAAAGAAGAGGGTTTATATGAGCGAGAATTGTTGAAACCAAGGTTGGATAAAGCACAGGGACAAATAGCCAAATGAATGGAAGCACATAAACTATGAACCAAAGGCTGAGGGGCCCCCAACTGGATCAGGCCCTCTGAATAGGTGAGACAGTCAATTGGCTTGATCTGTTTGGGAGGCATCTAGGCAGTGGTACCAGGTCCTGGGCTCGTTGCATGAGTTAGCTCTTTGAAACCTGGGACTTATGCGGGGACGCTTGGCTCAGTCTGGGAGGAGGGGACTGAACCTGCCTGGACTGAGTCTATCAGGTTGATCCCAGTCCTCAGGGGAGACCTTGATCTGGAGGCGATGGAAATGGGGGGTGGGCTGGGGGGAAGGGGAGGGGGGCAGGAAGGGAGAGAACAAGGGAATCTGTGGCTATTATGTAGAACTGAATAGTATTGTAAAATAAATAAATAAATAAATAAAATAAATAAATAAATAAATAAATAAATAAAAGAAAAAAAAAAAGATGTGAGCATTCACCTTGATGCTCCAGATATCATGCCTACAAGCTGCTTTGTCATGGTGATAGACTCTTATTCTTCTGGAACTGTAAGCCAAAATAATCCTGTCTTTCTATAAATTGCATTAGTAATGGTATTTTATGACAGAGATAGAAAAGTAACTAATGCAATAACTAATAGTTGTCTAATTGGACTTAAGGCCCACTAAACAGGAAAGAGTTAATGCCTGGTACTTTACACCAAGCCAGTTGCCCATGGGTGAAGAGATCATAGACCCTAGAGGAGAACCTACCACTGCCATTTTCTTAAACCAATTGATTTTCTAAATGTATTTCAAATACTTATCCTTATACTCACAGATAAATATAGTTCTCATCACTCATCAAATAAGTTTTTTTTTTTTTTGTAATAGATTGCAACTATTACAGAGTTCCATGTAGTGGGTAGCCATTCCAGCTTTGATCTGGAAGTTCCAACCCCCATTGAGGCTTCGGCAACAAGGCGGGGGCCTAGGGAGGTACCGAGAGACCCAAGATCTGGATGGGCCAGCGCTCTCTAATGATGAAACTGCAGAGAATGAATGACCACGGGGTTACCCAGTCCCAGCTGATACATCAGGGGAAATTGTGGAATGGGAATCAGAAGGATTGTAAGAGCCAGGAGACCAGAACACTTGCTGATAGACAGTGTCTTCAAGTCATGACATAGAAGTCTCGCATGCATGAAACCTCAGCAATATGGCTCTCTGAAATAAGACAATGACAACACCAGCTGACTTATGGTATAGATGGGAAATTTTCATTAAGGCCCTGCACACAGATGAAGAGGTACAAGGAAACAGTGGTTTCTGAGAGAGGGGAAATCATTTTTTTTTTTTCAAGAGATGAGCACCCTTATAGGCTATCCAATCCCAAGTGGTCAGCACTAAACCTATGTACATAAGTAAGTGGTTGTATTAATTACTTTTCTGTTGTTATAATAAAATACCACGACAAAGGCAACTTACAGAAGGAAGGATTGATTTGGGTTTACTGTTCCAAGTGGGAGTCCATAATGTTAGGGAAGACCTGATATCATTCAGCCAGAGTAGGAAGCTGAGAGATCACATCTTTAAGCATAAACAAAAGTGGGGTGAGGCTATACACTCTTAAAACTTGCCCCTAGTGACATACTTCCTCCAGCAAGGCTCTACTGCCCTGTAACTTCCCCCAAACAGGGCCATTAACTGAGGACCAAGTGCTCAAATCAGGATGCTCTTTTTTTTTTTTTTTTTTTTTTTTTTTTTTTTTTTTTTTTTTTTTTTTTTTTTGGAGACAGGGTTTCTCTGTGTAGCTTTGGAGCCTTTCCTGGAACTCATTCTGTAGTCCAGGCTGGCCTCGAACTCACAGAGATTCACCTGGCTCTGCCCCCTGAGTGCTGGGATTAAAGGCATGTACCACCACCACCCAACAATGGGGGTGTTCTTATTCAAACCATCACTGGTGTGTGTATGTGTGTGTGTGTGTGTGTGTGTGTGTGTTGTGTGTGTGTGTGTGGTGTGTGTGTGGTGTGTGTGCACATGTCTATAAACAAAGAAGAAGAGGTCATGACTTGAGAAGAAGGGAAGGGGAACATTGGAGGAGCTGAAGGGGCAGATAGCAGATGGAAACTATTTAAACATAGTATTCACATAGGAAATTCTCAAAAAATAAAAATTAAATAAAATAAATCATTTTAAAGAAGAAAAGAAGTTTTTTCCCTTCATGTTTTGTCTTAAAGCCATTATTGCTAACTGCAAAGAATTCTCAACTTCTGAAAGAGCAGTGGCTCAAATTTCATGTTTCAAATAAGTTCATACTACTATGTTTTCTGTAGAAAGCTTGCTTTTATGAAGCACACTACAAATTCATGCAATTAATTACTTCAGAGTACTTCCTTTCCTTTCCCTCACCTATTTCTTACCTTCTCTTCTCTGCCCAGCCCCACAGAGAAAAGGAAGCACAGTTTATGAGACTCAAGATGTGCTTGTTTTACAAGAAATGCAACTTCTAGATTGGACTTGAGGTAAAAATGGATTTCCATTTTACAGAAGCGATGTTTTCCACAATACCATCACATCCCCACCTTAGTACAGTGGGAGATCAAGTTTTACTCTTCAAAGCCCATGTCACAAATTATCCAAAGGTCAGGGTCACTCACTGGTAGAACCCCACTTTCCTAGACCTGTGTCACCTGCCTGTTCTCATGCACTCTGACTGCTGGAATCTTTGTTAGCTATTGCTTAGATACCAGATCAGGTCCAGGAAAGGATGCCCTATATTGAGGAATAGGCTCTTTTTTATTTACAAATGTGAAAACCTGCATCCAGGCATATCTCTTCTACAATGCAGTGAACCTTCCAAACCCTTGTCTTAGTCTCTTGGAACCAAACAAATTACATGCCACTGTGTGCTGTATATCACAGTTAGAGGGTTTATAACTCCAGGCTGAGAGGAGTTTGGGAATGGGCTACTCTGGCAAGCTGGAACTGGCTGTACCTTTGACTGACAGGTTGCCATTTTCTTGAGGTTTGATTATTTGGATCCTTCACCTGTCTACCCCCCCCCCAATACAACAAACAAACTAAAAACCCTTAACCTTGGAGATCTTTGGCATTTGACCCCAATATTTTTATACAGTAACCATACATACATTTATCACTCTGTGCTTTATGAACAGTGAAGGTTTATTACGCTGCACTCAAACCTCATTTAACCTTTTCTCTTGAAGCAATCTTTTAAAACAGAGTGTGGGGGTTTATACAATCAAGGCTGGCGGCTTCTTTTTCAGAAAATTCTTTAGCATTGATGCTTGTGGTCAGTCAGCATTTGTTGATATGTTGAAGATAAAACTTACCCTTTGGTTCTCTGAAGGAACCAGAATCTTGGAGGTTTTTGGATTGGTAGGAATTTAGAATTGGAAGGCCTCAGAATCCATCAGTTCCTTCTGCACAGCATCATCTCTTCCATCTCTGAGCACTTCTCTGTCCTCTTTCCTTATTTGCTCATCTATTATCTCACAAGGGTCACTACATACCTGGAAGACATTCTGTCTCAATGTGAAACTCCATTCTTTAAAAGGATTTGCGTCTAAATCACACTATAAAACTTAATGTTTTATTATCATAAACTATTTTAGATTTTTGTTTGTACACATACTTCATTCCCTACTTGCTTGCCTGAAGTCTGGAAATGCATGTTATACTCCTGAATTCCATTCAAACTTACCTCCAAGCTTGATGTATGCAAGAAGCCTGCACAGATTGAAGGAGTTCGTTTTGACCATAGCACTTTGAAAAAATAAGTGTTTAATACTTAAGTAGTAAAGTAATCCAGCAAGGATCAGACTCCCGGTCTGGGAGGTTCTGGAAGTCAATATGGCTCAACCAGACCTGTTTAGACTATGTATCTGATGACATCTGCCATGTTGATTCATAGACCTGTGAAGCCTGGAGCCATCTTTTTATTTCCTCTGTTTCTCAGTTGAGGTGAAAGGCCTCCTCAAATGATGGAACTGACAAGAGATGTGTTAGTCTCAATGAGAAGGTGCGCCATGCTGCACTGGGATGTATGTAGATGTGCACATGCCATCTCCACTGTGAATATTTCAAAAGCTGCCCTGGATGCTGGTCATGAGACTTCTAGCTTGTCATGTGTTCCACTGAAGCCAGTGTCCATCAACAGGGACAACTTGCCTCTCTTGTTGGGGAAACTGAAGGTGCTGACTCTTGTTTTAAATAGCTCTGCATGTGTTCAACAGTGCCAAGACCATTCTCCCCCTATGTATGAGTGAGGTCTTCTCTACTGGCTGCCACCAGGAATGACTCTCCAATGGGGAGAGGGAAGGAGCTCAGCTGTTAGCAGGATCACCATGTCATTTCACAAGGAGAGCAGAGTGGGTGCCGAGGTATACATCCACTAGCAGAACTTCCAGGTGAATTGTGTGGGAGAGAATAAATTGAACCCCTGGCCACCCAACTAGCAAGCATGTGTTAAGGAACAGTAAGGGCAAGGTGTGAGATTAAGGAGGGATTGAATAGTATAGGTTCTTACTTTTAAATATTATAAAATTGTCAGCAGCTTATACTTCATCAAAAAGACAGTAAACATAATGTCAATTTGTAAATTTCATATTTAATTAATATAGGACTATTTTTGCAGTTCTCATTTTATTATTAAAAGGAGCCAAAAGAAAAGTAGGAAGGGGAAGAAAGCAGAAAATGGATTATATACCAATAGTTTACAGCATATATCATTTAATGGGGTGCGGAACTTCTCATTCCCCATGTCTTTAGAGTTTCAGGTTGGGTGCCCTTGTTTGGCAAAAAAAAAAAAAAAAAAAAAAAAAAAAAAAAAAAGAACCCATTTTTGTTAAGTGCATAGGCAGCATGAACTTGGCCAATGTACCAGCCTCCTAGGAATACTAAATGTACCCTATTTTATTTATAGGAAAGAAGCAAATTAAGACAGACCTCTTTTGTGCAAACCATAAACTGCATTTAACAAGACCTGGGGCTTGGGAATCCATGGCGAGGCTGCTTGCTTTTCCTGGCACCTTGTTAAACATGGTTGAAAGTTGGCGTGCTGGGGTACAGCCTGCGTTCTCTTTGTTCCTGGGAATGGTTCGAATGGGCCTGGTAGACCTGGGCAGACCAGCTGTAATCTCAAACGTGTGTTGGAAGAGAGGAGGCACTCACTATCGCCCACAACCGTTGGGCCTGAGGACAAACCCTCAGAAGAACGAGACTGCTCCCACCAATGCCTCCAGTGTCTAACGATGCTTATTATCGAGCTGTTCTTCCTACGTCTCAATGGAATCCTTCATCCTGTAGTTCAGTGCATCTCCTTTTGTTCTGTCCCGAATAAAGATGGAGAACAGCTGGTCAGCATTCCCTGTAGAATAACTCTCGAGACACTTGAAAACTATTATTAATTCCCTCTTAGTCCTCCTCTCTCCAGAACAATAATGTGGCTTTCTCCTGATCACTCCCCCATTTACCTTTTTCTCTTTGTCTTTGGGTTCTTCTCCAGATGCTTGCTTT
>NC_051071.1:10004569-10151569 GCF_004664715.2 Peromyscus leucopus | reverse complement strand
GTGGGAATTTGAAATATGACCCCAGTGTAAATAGCATGCAATGACTAGCGAGCTTTATATACAAATCTGTTGCTAGAGTAAGACAACCTCACTGCATCCTGAAGATGAAGGTCAAGGTGTCCTCTGGGTCATGAGGGCTTTGTTGGCACCTCTAGTTGGTTGGTGATTCTTGTAGGGGTCATCAAGAATTGGGAGCATTATAGTAGACACTCCTTTCTTTACAGAACTGAGTTTCAGACAAGGGTTCTAGACACAGGAGACTAATAGCCAGGATTGAGGGGATAGAGAGAGGGGCAGGATTGCATTTAAATTCCACGTTTGGCCTGGGGCAAGTCAGACTGACCTAATCTCAGCCATATCATTAGTAAAACGAGAAGACAATTTTGTTCTTATGGCACTGATACAAGATTTGAAAGAAATATTGGGGCAATATTTACTCAATACAAAATAGAGTTGTTGTTTCTAGTGTAGTAACAATCATTTTGGGGGTGCTAGGGGAGGCTTCTCAATGTGACTATGCCATTCCACAACTTCCCGCACCTCACAGAGAAATAAATTACGTTTAAGTGGAACTCAGCACTTTGCTGTGTTACATAAACCGTGTTAGGTTGGGAGTTCTGTGTGCTATTTTCATTTCCCATGTGTTTATGGTCTACCTCGCCTTCAGTTCTCTTCAGCTTAAATGGTTTATTATCCATAGGAGAGTAGAACTCATGACTGAAGAACCACGTAACGCCTTTTCACATAACATTTTACTTTCTAAATTTTTTTGCTTTCGATGGCCACTAAAACTCCCCACCCCCTTTAAAGGAGATAAAAGTTTTTCAACATTTTTATTTCAAAGAACTTCATGATTTCAATCTCAGACCTGGGGAGGCAGGAGCTGGCAGCTCTCTAGAGGCACTTGCTAGCCAGCCTCATTTAACCAGAGAGACTCAGGTTAGTAAGAGAACTTTTCTCAAAAGATAAGGCGGAGAACAGCTGAGGAAGATACCCGAAGTTCCTCTGGCCTCCCTATGCATGAACGAGCATTTGCACATTCAACATCATGTACATGGACACACACACACACAAACACACACACACCACACAACACACACACATACCTTTCATTTATCAACATAATTTTATGTATACCAGGATTATAAAATATAAAAAATAGACCAAAGGAGTTTTCTAGTAAAAAAGAAATATGACCAAAAGGACAAGTGTGGTGTCTTCATGGACCACATAAAACCGCAGCAGTAGGTCAGGAGAGATGCATGAGTGCATAAATAGAAAGTCACTAGGTTCATGGGTCGGGGTTTGGTTTAAACTGGACAACCCTAATCCATCAGTAGCCTAAAATGGGTACAAATTTTATATGACTTTTTAAAATGATTTTTGTAAGATGTCTGTGAACTTAAAATAAACTGACATGGAAATACTTTGAATATCCTAAGGTTCTATTCCATTACATATGCTAATATATCATGTTTATGCTAAAATGTTTCATTAATATTTGCTGACAGGACTGCCATAATTCACACACACGCACACACACATGCACACTCACATGCACACACAAAAGATACCTGTAGAACAGTCAGGTAATATAAGAAAGGATTTTTGGAACACAGAGGAGGAAAACAATGTAATTCTCTAGCAGAATGTTCATGAGCCCTGTTACTGTCTTCACTGTACCTATTCTCAAAGCCCTTAGCCAGGGTACTGGATATATACTGACAGACAAGTCTTGTTCCATTTAGTCAAAAACATTAGAGAAGCTCCCTAAAATGGGATCTTTCTGACAAAACAATTGTGGCATGACCCTGTAATATGGAGGATAATATCGAATGAATAAAAATCTAAACCCAAATGAAACCCTCTTTACCCTCCCTATAGACATATGCCTGCTCCTAAAGCAAAGGCTGAGCCCATATCCCTTTATCCCAGGTATGACTTGAGTGTGCTATGATTATGTACATAAATGTGTGTTTTCAGGCCCCTGCACCTGGGCAAATATCCCACTGAAATGTTATTGCACTTGAGGAGATGAAGGTCCATAGAATGTGAGAACGTACGCTGTATCACATGGCAGGTAAATGATAGAGTCTAATCTCAAAAACAGATCTAAATTTAAAGTTCACTGTCTTTTCAACAAACCATCATAACGTACATTCGAATGCCATGTCTTAATTAGTGGACCAAGTGAAACCTTCTCTCCCTTCCCCAAGTAACCTGCCTTTCATCTCTCCTTAACGTCATAGTTGAATTACTTTTCCTAAGTCCAAAGAACAGGTACTAATTTGGGTCAATTAGTTTAGGTGTTTTGTGGGACCTGGCTAGCCTATACTTTTCTCTGATCTCACACAAGTCAAGTTACCCAATTATTTCTGAGAATAGTTAATGTTGTTTTCATTCTCATCCATTTCTACTTTTGCCCATTGTTTACTTCCGAGAGGAGGAATAATGAATTCAAGTTACAGCCTGACATGACAATGAGGTTGCCAATAGAAATCAATGACATGTCCCATGACAAGCTAAGGTTTATGAGGCAGAAGAACAGAGTCCTTAGATTTTACCTACTTCATTGTTCTGCCATTCAAGTGGATTACACACTCTTCCTGTTATGGAAAGTGATAGTCAGGACAAAAATGAGTCTGAGTTTAATCAAGTCAGAAGTGCTAATGCGGAAGTCTTATAGGGAAAGTATATATAAAAAATGATGTTTTAGTGATAAGCCTGTGCTGTGGATATCACTCTATGTAAATAAAACACTGATGGCCAATGACCAGGCAGGAGGTAGGTGGGACAAGGAGAGAGGAGAATTCTGGGAAGCGGAAGGCTGGGGAGAGACACTGCAGCCACCGCGAGGAGAAGCAGCATGTAAAGACGCCGGGAAGCCACCAGCCACGTGGCAAGGTATAGATTTATAGAAATGGGTTAATTTAAGATAAAAGAACAGTTAGCAGGAAGCCTGCCATGGCCATACAGTTTATAAGAGATATAAGCGTCTGAGTGATTATTTTATAAGTGGATTGTGGGACTAAGGGGCTTGGGGAACCTGGAGAGAAGCCCTCCAGCTACAAATGGCGCCCAACGGCTCGAGTTTCCACCTTAAACCTGAAAATATTTAATAACCAATTCTAAACAGAGCCAAAACCAGGTTCCTGCTTCTTGTCTCATATGAGCAGCTAGACGCCGCAAAACGCAGGTTTGAACACTGGCGGGTTCCTGGCGGGTGCGTTTGACCGGCAGTATGGCGGAAATGAGGCGTCTGCCAGCGGCACATTATGCTGCGTAGTAGATTTAGTCTTTACTAGTATTTTTTTAAAAAAAGGTTTCTGGGCTACATGCTGCTTTGATAAAAGCTTAGACCCACTATTTCTGAGACTTGATGACTCCCAGAGCTGGCGGAAAACGTACCACTGCCATGTTGGGAAGCTGAAATGGGCGGAGCCAGCAGCCACAGCGCCGTTTCAGGCTTACAATGGTACAGTTTTAAATCAATAGGCTCAAGGCTCAAGGTAATATAAAAAATAAGCCACGTAACGATGGCTACCACACAGACAATCTGGATTATGTTGTCTTTGATATTCGTAACTAAAAAAAACATTTGATTACAAAAGCTGTTGAGTTATGCCAAAATGTATATTTTAAAAGTACCTTGACTTCAAAATTTGGATATAAGGATATGTTACTTTGAAAAAGAAGTTCTGCTTTTGTCTCCACAGAAAGCCAGAGGCTGTGGACTTGTTCCAGATTAAGATACATCAGGTTTCACCAGCCAAGACCCCCTGAAAGGTCTCCGATGACACCATGGCCCAGATGATCCAACATCCAGACCGGTTTCAAGGCAACTGGTTCACACAATACAGCCTCACGGACTACCCCATAGGTCTAAAATTTTCTTTGTATCCCCATAAGATACAGCGCCCCCCTCCAGCAGGAAGTAGTAAGAGATGCTACGCCCAAATTCCCAAATATACCAAGCTGGCTTTAGAGGTGGAATTGGCTCACTCCCCCTCTAAACCCAGACATATTGCTTTAAAAAAAAAAAAATGGTTAAAAGATTCTTGTGTCCCAAATCAGAAGAGCCCTCTGGTGTGGGACAGAGAAAAACCACTATTTTTATTTAAAACAGGTTGATTATAAATATGATCTCTTTCTAAAAAAGAAAAGGGGATATAATATAGATATATAGGAAGATATGGAGATGATAAGATAAAAGGGTAGATTAATGAACCTACTTTTAAAGAACAACTTGTTTAAAATGTTTTACATTGGGAAAAATTTTAGTTTATTAATACAAACTTAAAGTTAATTTTGTTATACTGTATATATATATTTCTATTCTTGTTTGAGTATTATGTTTAACTCATTTAAAATTGTAATGGATGATTAAAAATAGATTAATAATCAGTCATCTATGATAATCATATTTGTAGCCATGTTAGTTAAGTCTTCTAGGTATACATAGATATATTTCAGATAGATAGGTAATCTTCAAACACTTCATAGACCTAGAGAATATGGCATTTAAATAACTTAGAATTCTGTTGACGTGAGACACAATTGCTCCTGGCTGCACCAATTGATCCCGAGAGAATGTTGGGCTTCTAAGACATTTCCATTTGGAAGTTTGTCTTTTTGCACAAAATGGCCTACTGGGCAAAGAACTGCCCTTGCCTTGATGGCTGACAGTACAAATGCAATGCTGTCCTTTCTGGACAAGCAGGACACAAGAAAAGCGACCAATGTACTCTGCCAAGACAGGGTAAGATGGTCTCTCACAATTCCTGCTTCTGAAAATGGTCTGTCAGATACTCTAGGCCTGTAGCCAATTTGAATGCACCAACAATGCTAAAAAACATTAGGTGACTGTCCAGGCTGCCAGCTGTCTTGGTCTACTTTTTGCAAGATTCCCGAAAGTTGCTTGCATCCATCTACCATTTCTCAGGTACCATTATGTTCCTTCTCAGGTCTTTGATGTGGTTGAAGACTAGATAGTCGTAATTTCCTCAGTTATGATAAAAGATAAGTTAGCTATAAAACCTTAAACTCACAAATATAAGATAGATAGGCCATCTTCTTTAATATTGTAACTATAATTCTTGCTCGGTAATTGTTTTGTTATATGTAATTTTACCATGTTAAAGTTAAAACCTTCCTTTTTAAAAAAAGAAGAAAGGGGAAGTGCTGTGGATATCACTCTATGTAAATAAAACACTGATGGCCAATGACCAGGCAGGAGGTAGGTGGGACAAGGAGAGAGGAGAATTCTGGGAAGCGGAAGGCTGGGGGAGAGACACTGCAGCCACCGCCAGGAGAAACAGCATGTAAAGACGCCGGGAAGCCACCAGCCACGTGGCAAGGTATAGATTTATAGAAATGGGTTAATTTAAGATAAAAGAACAGTTAGCAGGAAGCCTGCCATGGCCATACAGTTTATAAGAGATATAAGCGTCTGAGTGATTATTTTATAAGTGGATTGTGGGACTAAGGGGCTTGGGGAACCTGGAGAGAAGCCCTCCAGCTACAAGCCTGGGTTGTCTATTAAGGTTGATATTTACATTCACATTTATGCACTTTAGAAGGGAGATGCGGACAGAGCAGATGAGGTCAAAGGTCTTCCATTTTCAGCACCAGGAGATTAAATCTTGGTGAACTGGAGTTATCTTCCGTGCAGGTGAATGTCATTTCATCCATTTTTTTTTTTACTTGTAAGTGCTCCTGTTAATTTGAGCAAAGTAGCTCAGAAATATGTTCTAGTCCAAAGAAAGCAGCAAAGGGAAAGTGGGAACTAGGAAGTCACAAATGCACACATCGTTATGCTGTACTCCCTAACAGGGGAGCCGCTGGCCTTAAGTGGCCAGTGTGCTCTGGAAGTGGGGCCAGTGTGAAATGAGATATGGGTGCTCAGGTTGTTGGGTGACATTTAAATCAGTTACATTTTGAAATGACAGTCTCTAGGATATAATTGGTTAAATAAGATATCAAAGTATTTTCACCTGTTTCTTTTTTACCTTTTAAAGTATAGCTACTATTTCAAATTGCCTAAGTGGCTTGCATCTTCTTTTTAATAGAAGACAGTAGTCCAACATAATATGGAAATGATGGCACACAGGAATCAAATTCCAGTAGTCTGGCTTCATTTAAATCCAAATGCTGACATGCATTCTGTTTGTGTAGGATGTGGATTTATTTGCTTCTTCAGCTGTGATGCTCATCCATTCTCCCACCATTCCACGCCCATTCCACATCTTTATGCATGTACGAGGATTCGCATCCCCTTAGCAAAGAAAGGAATCGTTCCAATAAATCCAAAGTTACTTCTTTCAGACCCTTTTATCAGGCTCTGAAGTAGGATAGCTTTGGACCGCAGAGAAATGATGTTTTCCTGTATCTTTTGGTTTAACTAAAACCCCCAACCTCAAAGTGCACAATATGGAATGAGCTACTGGAGCAATTTATTCCTTTCTCTCCATGGATTAGAGAGGAGGTACTTGGAGCAGCTTGTTAAAGAGAAGAGCTTGGCCCTTGCCCTTGCTCTGTGTTTAATGATCCCCTCTTCATGTGCCACCTCTCTAATCTGCAGAGAGATAGGTACAAATTGTATCTATAATGCAATATTACTTAACAGTATAATGTATGATAAATCATAGAACTGCATCCCTACCTTGTAATTGGTGAGATGTGTTGCATGAGAGATCCCCTAATTCAATAGAGAGTGGTTGCTCTTATGCATAACTGCCTCTCTGGATCAAACCAATTCAGCCTGCAAGTGATAAGCAGAGAGTTAAAGCTTTTTTTTTTTAATTAAAAAAAGCAAAAATATGACTTAGAATGGCTTTTTAGGCCCCTGCATTCAAATGGCTATTTAATAATCCTCTACTTGAACAGAGCCTCTTCTCTCCGTTTTCTATAGGGGGGCGGGGCTCTACTCTCTGTGCTAGATGGGGACCTAAGAGGACATGTGTGCTCTTCTACTCAGCAATCATTGCTTTTGCTCTCTTGCCCTTAACCATGTGTTTATGGTCTTCCTAACCTAACCCCCATGCACAGGCTTCATTCTGAATGCTGAATTTATATTCATTCCTTTTTCTTACAGAGCCCACTAGCTGATGCCTCCAAATTCTTTCTTGGTATTGTCTTTTCTTTCTCTTTTTATTTCTTTAAACTTCAGGGCTAATTTTACTCTTCGGCATGCTTATTGTGGCCTCCTCTTTCTTCCTCAGCTCCTGATTGTCTTAACTTCCTAAGTACTACTGGCCAAACAATGAACATCCTAGAACTTGCCATTGAAGAAAGACTGTGTTGTAGGCAACTACATCTCTGATCCCTGGTGTGCACGAGAGGGAACCTGACATCTGGGTTGTGATTGCAAAAAGTAACACACACCTGTCTTCTTGGTCACCTGGAAACCTCCAGCCAACATTTACTTAGTATGATCTGTGTTCAGAAATTAGTTATGAAGAAAACCAAAATAAAAATTGACTGGCAAGTTTAATTAAGTCTTTTATAGCTGTTATGACTCATATAGATGAGACTGTCCCAGCTGGATGCGGATGGAGACACAGCCAGTCTTTTGGGAAAGCCGAAGAAGTTTGGGCAGAGCCACTGGTCCAGGGTTCTCTGACGCCTGTGTGGATATGGAGTCTGAAGCCCAGGTTTCTCAGCAGTTCAGACCTGTCCTGGTCCCATTCCCTCAGCCTGCCTCAGCAAATGTCTCTCATGGAGTGCAGCTGTGCGATGCACCGTTCCCGCCCGAACCGTCTCCAGTAAAGGCTGTCACATCTTCCTGCCTCGAGAATTTCATTTATCATTAAGCAATGACTGAGATTCTGTGATCTGATTTTATCATTTTATTTTTAATGTTCAGTTGTATTTTTTTTTTAAAAAAAAATAAAAGACAAATGTGCTCTTCTCTTCATTTGATCACTTCTCAATTCTGACTTTGTAAGAAGAGTAGAAGGGCGGCTTTTTGACATGAGCCATTGATTCTGTCCAAACAGACACAGGGATGCCACCCAAATTATAGCCGGCGATATCTCAGTGAGAGTGACGGGTTTGGAGGTGGGGTTCCCTGGCATGTTTCCTTAACGTGTGCAATGCTTTTTCTGTGCTCTCCTGTTTCACAGCTTAATAAAAAGAAACAATTCATTTGCTGAATACTCTAGAATATAATTTCCAGGGAGGACACTGCCACTTCTCCACTGCAAGATACATTTTTACTCTGCCTGTAACCACGGAAAACAAGGTTACGAGATGATGCCAGCCATGCTTCTCAGCTACACGGTGTCAATAGCCCTTGATTTTGTTGCTGTTGTCGCTAATTTCTCCAAGTTAAAAAAAAAGTGTCATAAAAGCAAATCACCTTTAAACACCCTCGTGTTATTTGCAGGGTGTTCTCACAAGAGGTGTTCAGTAGACTTGCTGTAGATTTTGAAATCACTTTTAGTCACTAGTACTCAGACCGTTAAAAATGACTGTTGACACAGGTTTTTGTTTCTGTTGAGTTTAGATCTTTTTCATCTTCCTTGTGTTTTATGCTGATATTTGTACCATAAAATTGTATTTCCATCTAGGACAATGACATCTTTTTATTTTTATTTATTTATTTTCTTTTTAGCAAGAAACACCAGACAATTTGGAAAATATGTGGGTTGATGGCAAATCGTAAGTGTTTCCGAGCAATGTCAGTGTTGGTGTCGAGAGCCTGTACTCCCGTTTCTTCTGTGAAGACGGAATTTGGTGCCTTCTGTCCTGACAACCTCCACAGCATGCAGAAGTTTCTTTGTTTTTGCGGGGCATTGTCTGTCTCTTTTCACTGAAAGCCCACTCCATGGTTTCGAAAGATCAATTCTACTTTCCTGTGAATGTGTCTCTTAACCTCTTCCCTAGAAACTGTAGCAATATACGAGTGAGTCACACAAAAGGGGGACCTCGAAGATGAACAGCAAGGAAGCAGAGGTGATATTATAATTCCCCAGAAAAGAGCATTTCACTAATCAGTACCCGTATCATACATTTGTAAGAATGACTGCCTGACAGGTGAAAATCTATTTTTTTTGACAGCATACGTTTAGTCTTAAATCAATCTAACACAATAGTTCCTTTTCTTGCTTTACACAAGCTCTCTTTCACCTCTTGATAAACTGTACCCTGTGAGCCATAGCATGTTCCCGATTCCTACCCTTTTCTGTGTGATGACAGTATTTGGATGACTATGGGAAGCAGATTCATTCGGCAGAATGCTTTCATATGCATATCGGCACAAGGCTAGGATTTAATAATTTCATGGATTAAAGGCTCAGTCTAAAACTGTGTACTACGCTGTGAAATACCTGCGGTGTGAATTGGTCTTCTGACCCTCAGAGGCCTTTCTGAGGTATGTGATTTTAACCTGGTGCACGGAGCACAAAGGTGATAAATCTTGAAGCAGATTAAGTAATTTCCCCATAGTGGTGTGTCTATTAGAGTTTCAAATAACCCAGCGTAAGTATTTAAAGTCTTGTTGTATTTGGATATTCCAGGATGTACACACTTGCACAAGCACACGCACACACACACACACACACACACACGTGTGTGTGTGTGTGTGTGTGTGTGTGTGTGTATTTTCTGGCTGATTGGGCTTTGTGCACTTTGACTTCCTTTTAGGAGTGTAAACGGATGCATACTGAGCTGAATGAATGCTAATGATTTTGTCTCTCCTGAATCCTTAAAAAATAAAATAAAAAAAAAGACAGAGAAGAAAAGATGATTCCTGTGCATACTGAAATATGCTGAGGATTGTGTGAAATCAAAGCTGAAAGCTTCTGACACTCAGGTCTCTGGATACCTTTGGGCATTTGGTTTATTTTCTTTCTTGCTTGAGCTCCTCTTTGGCCTGATATATTGGTTAGAAATGTCGGTGAAGCCTACCTGAAGCTGTGTTCACGAACATTAGCACTAGGGTGACCAGAGAAGCCTGGTCTGAGCGTGAGCTGGGGCCTGTCATGGCAGTGCCCTGAAACAACTCTCTAGAAAAGAAAGTTCCCAGGGCTCCTTCTTAGCACCATCACCTTTGTGTATGAAAAGGATAGGTCTACATAACGAAGCAAAAAAGGACCAGACCAATGAACTCCAGAGATTGGGTTGAAAATCCAAATGCTTTCCTGGAATTAAGCATCTAATTAGTATGGAAATCTAAATGTGCTGGTGACTTTCTTCCCTCCCTCCTTCAAATGATGAGTCCTCTCGTTAAGTGCATTTAAAAATCGGAGAGTATGGTCTCCAGGTGAATACTGTGTGGGCTCCTATCATTTCCTACTCCTAAGAAGGAAAGAGCTTTGGGCAGCATTGCCTTTACAAACAGAGGAGACTTAGTGACATCCTGTGAACAAAACGTTAAGAAGAACAAGCAAGGGGGGCGTAGCTGGAGAGACCACAGCTCAAGGAGCCTCGCCATTGCTTCGCAGATGAAATCAGGCATCTTGCTATTCTTGACCAGTCCGCTGTGAGCAGAGCCATCTGTAATGCCCAAGCAAAGTGGATTGTGTCTGCATGTGGTTGAGTGACTGTGTGTTCATGTGTGGCCCTGGGTGTGTGTGTGTGTGCACGTTTTTTCATGTAAAGGTAGAATGTGTATGCATATGCATTCCTATAAGGGACCTACGCACATATAAATCATTATTTGTTTCATATGGATGTATGGGTATCGGGTGTATTCCTATTGAAAAGATTATCTATCACTATCCCGACTTTATTCCGGTCCACTCTTTATTAAAATTAGCAAATGTCTTTTCCTTTTCTCTGCCTCTCCTACAGTCTTTAACTCTCTGCTCTTAGTTACTCAATTTGAAGTCACAAAAAACAAGAAAAAGAAGTGATCACATCCCTTCATATTGATTAGATGAAAACATAATTGCCTTCTTCATGATTTTTGTTGGAAGGGTCATGGGTCAGAGCACACAATGGACCAGGAGCTTCTCCTTCACCTAATAGCTTGAGGGACACGGAGCATTGGCTGGGTGAGTGTAAGTCTGCAGCACAGAAAACCAATGCCCAGCTCCCTTCCATGTTACCTTTCTTCACTCTCCCAGCTCCCAGGCCTCGCCATCCCAGTGTTTCTGATCCATGTAAATTCCTCCTCTTCCTCTTAGAACTTTCTGACACAGACCACTCTGCTCTTCCTCTAACAGTCTGTGTCTCTTGTTTACAAATAAGGCAATAAAAGTTCAATATCCCCAAATTCTCTATTAGGTTTATAGTAACTAAAGCCAGACAGGACCTTTCAGACATTCAAATTCAGTCTCTTTACCGATGACTGTATGTAGCGCTGTTCCTAGCAGGCAGCAGACTATGGGGCTGAGAGTGCAAACTGCATTGGAGGTTGACAAGGGCCCTTCAGAGTGAGGCTGGCAATCTCTGTCATGGCAGAGCCTGGAAACAGAACAAAAGGCATTTCCTTTGGGAGGTTCAATGTGGTAATTTACATTTGGGAAAGTGCTTTGTGAGCGGTAAAATGGATGCAGGAAGACTAAGCCATTTCTCTCTTTTCTCTTTTATAACTATTAGTGTACTGGGTGAAAGTTGTGCCATGAGTTTTAAGATAAAGTGGAGTTAAAAACAGGAAAATTCTAGGTGCATATTCCAAAGATGTCTTCTATTGTGTTGCAAACTCTTTAGTAGTTTTCAGCTGCCTGATCATTCAGCACTTTGGGCAAGAAGGAGCCATTAGTCACAGAGAAAGAACACCTGATGGGGGTGGGGTGGGGCGGGCTGCAGGACCTGCTTACTTCTGCCTTTGAGATTTGGCCATATTTTTCCATTTGGTGCCTGAAGTGACTATTATTTAACTTGAATCAATAGATCTCCTCATTTTCTTTCATGCAAACATGACTCTCATCTTTCCTGTTGTATGAAACTAGCGAGGGCCCAGTATCCCTAACAAGGGGAGGCTTTCTCCCTGCTAGTCCTGCTTCCTTCTACTCTCTCCTGAAGTCAGTTTGCATCGGCAGAGTCCCACCTCAATGTGACAAACCCTCACCTGCGGCCCTCTTGTCTCTCACCAGGTGTAGTTGTGTCTGACCTCCCTCCAGCCTTGGTTCTCACCCACAAGTTATGGATTCGATGTGATGAGCACATATTCTGGTGTGATGGTCTCAATAACTTCCCAGTGCCCCAAGGAAGAAGTTCAAGGTTGGTGCCCATTCCATCATGGCCTCTGTTATGACTTCCCACTTCACAGGCCACACTCTCATCTTGTGGCTTGATTTTGTTTCTTGAACACATGATCTTACCTCTTGCCATTAAGCTTTCACACACAGTGTCTTTGAGCACCTAATATTGAACTCTTCTTTCCCTTTCTGTTATCTTCACTTCTTAATCCATTCTTTGAAGTCTCAGCTTTTGGTCTAGAAGCTAGCTTTGACTTTCCCATCTCAGGCCAATGGCTATTCTCCTAGACACTGAACATTCCGCACTGGATCATGAGAGATACGTGATTAAGAAAAAAGAATCTACGGTATGCGGATATTCAGGGTTTTCCTAGTGGTATGAGGCTATGCTCAAATAAATGCATGTTGAATACAGGAACACAGTGAATGACTTAGCTGTGTGATCTTGGAAAGTTGCTTATATATTTGGCTCTCTGTTGTCTTTATGAGAACACAGAATTCAAATGGAATTAAGATAAACTCCAGTTTTAATTTATACATGAGTATATATAGTTATATATTTATGGCATATAGGAAATATGTTGGTGCTTTCAAACTAGTGATACTTTTCTGTATTTGAAAATGTCTGTAATTCTTGCCCACACCCAGCTCACACTTCTGCTGGACAGCTTCCTAATGGACACAGTATCTGTCCACCATTTATGCTCAAGATCAAGAAGGGTTCACTCTTACAATGCTGTGGGCGAATGGAAAGAAGCTATAAGAAATATATTTTTATTTAGGAGAATTCAGTCTAAAAGAGAGCAAAAGTCTCAGAAGGAGACAAATTTTCAATTTTTCTTCAGGTTGTTTAAATATGATCAGCCCTCCTCTACACTGTTTTAGACCTCTGGAAAATAAATAACCATTATTCATTATGCCTCAGTCTTTAAAACATAGGTCTTTCATACGTAAGTGTCAAATCATAATACATTTTGGTGGGTTTATAGCTTGTTCATGTGTAAAAGCAGCTGAGATGCTGCTGGTGGTGAAGTGAGGTCGCAAGGTATTTGAGTATAAAATATTCAGACAAGGAATTTTTGAACTTCTTTCTTAGTTTTTTGGATGATCCCAAAGGTGAGAAATGCACATAATCTGCTGCGAGAGGGAGCCAGTTTGGAGAGCCATCATGCAAATCAATAGGCATAGACACCAGGTTTCCTCCCAGAGAAGCCGAGAAAGGTCACAGCTTAAACTGGGAAGATGATCCAATTAAACACCAATATGCAGCCAGCACACGGTGCCCACAACAAAGCATCTCATCAGCGCCTCTCTGAAGGCCTCTCAAGCTCGACCCCACGTCATCCTCTTTGCTCTTTCTGATTCAGAAATACAACCAACTTTTCAAGGTGCGTGTCCTGAACTTGTCACATTGTTACCTTTTTCTGCTTTGTGGAGCTTTTGTTGCGACACATTTCCTTTGTGATGTCATGGGGCGGGGATTAAATCTCTACCGCAAGGATAATTCTCCATTTTATTGCCTTCTTGGACAAGAATTTATTCCTTAGACTTCCTGCCAGTTTGGACTGCCAGTAAATGATATTACCTGGTTGGAAAGGCTGGATCCTTTGAGATGGGGAGAGAAAATCACGAGAGACAAGTGAGATTCAGACAATGGATGGGTGCTGTCCTGTGAAGAGCTAGTGCACCAACATGGCTGGACAATGCACCACCTCAGCAAACAGAAAGTCAAGCGACAAAAACGGGACTCGCCCTACCTCTGCGTATTCAAATACCACCCACAACTTTCTGAGAGAAGAACATATGCGAAGCATATTTGAAAACATTATAAGGCATGCATAAAGTACAATATTAGTCAATTTTATATGCTCAGTCGCATGAAATCTGTGTGTTTAAAAAATATAATAATTTGCATTTCATGGCTTTTGATAACCTCAGGAGTGCACTTGAAATTCAGCACATGCCCACAGCACCTCCCAGCTCACCCCATTTTTTAACTGAAGACCAATGGTTTCTATTAAGGGATCAGGCAGGGCCTCTGACAAGCCAGTCAATAACTATGTGAGGTTACTTCATTAATGCTATAATGGCTGATAGAGTGAGAGGCAAAAAACAGGCTCCTGACAGCAGCAAATGAAAATGATAGAGCTTCCTGGAGCAGTGCGCCTTTCCTTTGTCATTGTCTTTTGCTTCGCTTATTCAAAATGTGGCATTTATGTATTCAGTCTTGATGAATGTTGCAGGCTTTAAGTACTTTTTCCATCTCTAATGCAGTACCGATTGCACATTGTTCTTTCCTTCTCTCTCTCCCATCTCCCTCTCTCTCCCTTTTCCTATAACTCTGCTGTCAAGGCGTCGCAGGCTGAAGGGTTGCAGCACTGGCTAAATAGCTTTTGTGCTGTAAATGGTGAGGGTGATGGGACAATGCATCACGAGTGCCGGCTGGGTCATAGAGCAGAGTGGGTGGTGGGTGAAGGACCCCACAGCAGCCACGTGCTGCAGGTCTGGCTGGCGGTGGACGCACTTTCCTGTAGGAGCCAGGCAGAGAACTCCAAGGGAAGTGTTGACATCTCAGTGGCACTCAGAAGGGATGTGCTTAAGGGAGGAACACTCACTGGGGGTGAATTAAGAAGACAAGCAGCATGTCTCAGGCACTTCAGTTAGTGTTCAGAACTGCACACAGGTCTGGGGAGAGTTCACTGGCACATCTGGATTCTACGGAGCTTAAGTTTTTTTAAGTTTGTCTAGGTGGGGTGGGTGTGGTCTGCACCTTGCTTTCTGAGGGAATTGTGCTCCTTGTTTCAATTAATAAGAAGGAATACAGCCCCATAGGTTTCTGGCATCAAGGAGAGGGAGATGTGAGGAGCCATAAGAAAGGCAAGTATTTCTTTGAGTTGCTCCTGAATTCCTTGGGAAAGCATGGTCAGGCAAAAAATATTGACATGCAAAGAGTGAAGAACTCCTTGGTACCTATGCCAGTATGGCTTTGTGTAGCATCAGGGGGCCAGATTTTCTCCATCTCTTGTACCATTGGTGTCATGAGAGCTGTGAGCTCTTTTGGAGGATGAAGATGTGATAAATCAACTGATATAGACTTCTATTTTAATTTCAACAGCCTTCACCAGTGAGCCAAACTGCTTTATAGAGTGCTTGTGTGCTGCTGGCAGAATGTCAGGCCCACATCAGCACAGTCAGAGAGACAACTCAGGCAGCAGGGAAAGATGTGATGGCTCTAATTCCATATGGCTGCCCCCACACAACTTGGGTGGCAGGACACAGCCACAAATTGCCACCATGTGTTCTAAGAACAAACTCAAATCCACTGTCAAAGAGTCTATACGCAAACATAAACAAGGTAGAACTACCCCACAGCTCGATTCACGATGGTGATCTTCAAGTACAGGTGACTTATATGGTTAGAAGTACCGTAGAATAAAGGGTTGACCTCCATTGCCCTGTGACTCCATCACATACCAAGACAATGTTCACTCATCATTGCTTGTTATGGCAAAGCATAGCAAGAAATGTTGTCCATTGGAAGTTTGAGTTGGAATAACACAGTATTACAGTGGGGCCGCCTCAATTACTTCAGTAATTACAGCATTCTGTTTTCATTGTGATGTTTTCTCGTGGGTCTTCCTAACTACTAATACGATTGGCATTATTCTATTTGGGAAATATGGACTGAATAATGATATTACTGCCTCCCTACAATATTTATATGCTAAAATCCTAACCTTTATAATCTCAGAATGTGACCATGTTTGGAAGTAGGGTCTTTAAAGAGGTAATTAAATCAAAATGATGTCATTTAACAACAAGTCAGAATTGGGCCTTAATCCCTTATAACTGGAAATCAGGACTCAGAGAGGTGCAGACAGAAGACCACATGGAGAGATAAGGAAGAGACAACACCTGCAAGCTGAGAGGCCTCAGGAGGGATTACGCCTACTAACACCGCATCTAGTGTTCTAGCTTACAGACGTCTGTAACAGCAATCCTAGCCAAGAACTCTAGAGGTACACTATACACGGAATCTCAGCAAGCTGGTTAGAGTGATGGAACCCTTTCCCCGGTCCTCCTTATTGTCATGCCCTCCCAAAACCCGTGATCATTTTAAAGAAACTAGAGCACTTAATGCACCCACAATTTTACCTTATGCTTACCAGTAGGGAGACCACAGAGAATGTACATGATTAACTCTATGTTTTGAAAGGTTCATATGGAAGTTTCCTTTTGTTACGGTGTCGTGAGGCATGTTTTGTTGTGCCCCGTTTTGGATTTTGACATTTGTTTGATTAAATGTCATGATAACCTATCCATTTTAGCTGCTGCGTGGAGCTCTGTTGCACACCGCCCTTCATTTGTATCATCTCCTACTGGAAGGGTTCGGATTATTTCCATTTTTTATTGTAATTAACAGTGCCACCATGAATAATCTTGTATATAGAACCTGGAGGACCAAATGAGTGAGTCTCTATGACTTATTCTCAGAGTAGAAATTGCTGAATCCTAGCACATGTTTTCAAGTTGTTGAACTTACAGCAACACTTCTTTCTGAGAGAAAAGCATGACCATTCCCTTTCTGTGCAGAATCTCACCAACACTTAGTGTTGTTGGACTTTGAAGTTTTCTTACAGTCTGGCAGGATAGCATTGCATCCCTTGGCAACAACAGTCACAACAGTCTGTGCTTGTTTTACATCCTTTAAATCTTAGCAGTAGTTCCTTGAAAGGGGGGTGTGTGCAGTTTCTATTTCTTGTATTTACAGAGAAAGAAATTAACTTGGAAAACATGTAAGACGCTTGTTCAAGAACAGTAAGGACTATGTGATTTAGCAATGTTTATAATGTATTTGATCCCAAAGCCTGCTGCTATTGTTTTGGTTCCTCAAAAGCCCCAAGTGCCTAGGGGTACTTCTAGCTTGGGAGGTGATTCCAAATAGTGCACCTTGGATTATGAGGAAAGTCAACAAGGCTAGAAGGATGCTAATGAAGAAATTAGCACCATGGGGGATTGGAACGCTATCTTTCTGGAGGCTTCTCTTAGCTTTGATGCACTTTAGAATTATCTCACTCAGTTATGGGGAAACTTAGTTATTCATTTGTCCACTCCCATTATCCATTATTTGAATTTTGAAGTGCTTTCTGTGAGAACTGATTAGACTTCCCCAATCCAGAAAACCTTCAGTCAGAGGGAGAGCTGAGGCTCATTCTCAAGGCCCAGTGCAGGCAGCTGCAGGAACACACGGAGGTGAGTGACATGACCTAGAAGGAGAATGAGACCTACCCTGCCTCTGGCAACATCTGCTGAAGCAGGAGAAATATCTCCATCAGCTTCTTTCCCTGATGACGTAACCAGGAAGAAACCACACTATCACCTCTTGGTTCCTTAGCTAAGACTTGCCCCACACAAACAGTGCCATCCTCATCAAACCTCCCCATGGGCCCCATGGTGGAATTTCTGTGTGTCACTTTTATTCTTTTTTTTGTTTTAATTATTATACTTTGTATGTGACAGCAAGGCTCACCACCTTTGATAATGTGGGTAAATTGTTGATTTCCTCACAGAGTTTTTTTTTTTTTTTTTTTTTTGGGGGGGGGGAAGGGCATCCAGGAAATAAAGCTTGTTTCTAAGCTCTGAAGTGGTATCTATATCTATAAAAATGCTTTAAATAAACCCCTCTAAAACAGCATCCATAAGGCCATGGGTGTAAAACAGGCCTATAAATAAAATTCTCTCTACAACTCTAATTGGAGACAATGAAAACAAGACAGTGTGTGTAAAAGAAACAATAATATTCACTTATCTTTGGATGGTTTGGGTTTTTAAAGTATTTCCATGTTATCTCACCAGAAATGCTTAGCAGGAAAATAATGCATGCTAGAAAACCGTCCCCCGTTTATACGTGTGAAAAGAGGCTCAGGGTGGTACAACGGCGCTGGCAGGATGGATTCTGCTGGGAACTGGCGGCTGTAAGCAAAGGAGCTCCGCACTGCAGAGCCCCAAGTCTACCCTACTGACCTACAGCTCAGTTTTGAGGGATGGGGTTGAGTTTTTAGAGGATCAAATCCTGGATCAAATTTTCTGAATAACGATTAGCAAACCTTTGTCTGAGTTTGTTTGGGTGCCTTGAAAGCTAGGGTCACACGATGGTCATGACATTCCCAGATGCCTTAGGAGATGACTTGAGGGGCATTCAAACACCCTGCCAGCCGCTGCTCTTGCTCCAGCGGTGCTCTTACAGGACCACACCCCTTCCCTTTCACAGTCAGAACCTGCTGCGTGGAATTGCTCCAGGAGAGACAGCCCACTTGTGGTCATCTCTTAACTGCCAATAATGTCTTAGGGCAAAAGAAACTTAGCCCTAAACAGGCAGACAGGTTTGATTTATGCAAATCTACATAACCTCTACTCTCACCCCTCTCTTTAAAATATTAACAAATGAGTCCCAACGCATGTCTGCAATATAAAGAATGACTTATTGCAGCATTGATGAAATGTCATTTAAGCAAGTCTTAAATACTTTTTCTAAATCTCCTAGTGCTTTGAGAGGCCAAACTACTTTATTTTATTTTCTCTGCCTATCAAACCTATAACATTGTTAACATGTTCTCTAAAACCTTTTGGGAAGGCCTGGACTGATTTCTACACTGTCAAGAAGAATTGAAGATGATACAGTCACAGTACTCCCTTGATATGCAGGATTATTGCCAGAGGCCATGGCAGTTGTCCAACTGAGAGATGGTAAGAGTTTTAGACATTTTTGTACCAGTGGGAGTGGTCAGAAGAAATTTGGCTCTATATACTTTGGAAGTAGAGCCAAGAGAATTTCTTGATAGACTAACTGAAAAGTATAAGAGAAAGAGAAGGATCAAGGATTAAAAAAAAAATATTGATATCATTTTTCCCCAAGCCAGCAGAATGATGACGTTGCAGTAGGAGACGGAGAAGTCAATGATGCTAGTTTTATGAGCATCAGTTTGTGACATTTCATATTTGAGGTAGCTTTGACCGTGTAGGTGAAGATGCCAAGTAAACTTGTAGGCAAATAACGTAGACTTTAGCACCCAGTTAGACCGAAGACAAAAACTCAGAAATCATCCTCATACAATTCAAACCATAAACCACGTGACTAGGTCTGCTTACTGATTGAGAAGAGGCAAGGAATGAGGACTAACTCTGGGGTATTGACAAAGGTCAAGAAGGAAAAGAAGAATCAGGATGTTGACTGAGAAAGGGCCAACCAAAGACATGGAAGCCCTGAATGTTGAGGAAATGGCATTGGGATGAGGCAGCAGCAGGCATGGCCAGCTGTCAAATGCCACTGATGAGCAGCTGCTGGACTGAGCCAGGTACAGTAAATGGTGACTTCAGTGGAACAATTTGTATGAATAATGAAGGCCAAAGCTGGTTTGGATGGCGTTACAGCATTTAGGGAGGAGAGAAATTGTTCCTGCACTGAGTTGGTTTCCTTTTGACGACTCTGCAGTTGTTAGCTGCAGAGGACTGAACCTTCTCTTATGGGGAACTAGTGTCTTGGGCACATATTCCTAAGGCCAGCAGTTTAACCACTTGGCTAGAATGCCAAGGATCTGGAGAGAATGCCAAAGACCAGATTTGCCAGGCTGACAGTTCTGAGCCCTCATCTAGAAGTCCTTCTCTCTGTTCGTGGGGAACTTGATTATCACTGGTCCCAAATAGCTTACCCAGCACCCAGCACAGTGCCTCATACATAGTCAGTATGAAATAGCTTTTTGTGGTCTGAATGGATTTGTAACAGAATGAATGTGCTTGGGTATATTTGGAGCAAATTATCCATGTTTGGTCAATTTTCTTTTTCAAATAAAAGATCTACAAATGATTGCTATCAAAAATAAATAAATAAAGCCAGGATGAAAAAAAAAATCCTGTTTTAGACAAACACATTGTGTCCTGAAAGATCTATTCTGTCATGCCAGCAGTCTCATTGGCTGTGATTTGTATATTAAGAAGATTTTAATTGCTCAGGTAAGTGCTTGCACCTGCTAAGACATTGTGTATTGGAGTACTTTATTCTAATCTTTAACAATACAGGGCACACTTTACCCATAAAATTATTCTCTGCACAATTATCACTCTGTTTTACTGAAGTAGAAAGTGCAAGTTAACACTTGTAGTTTCACTTATTATTATTAAAATCATGGAAATGAGGACCACTGGGTAAAGCTAGTGCAGTTAACTGCTGAGTTGCCCTAGTCTCTCTCAGCCTCCTTTGCTTAGGCTGATGAGCAGGACTTGAGTGAGGAGCTTTTCCTTTATCCACAAGCACTGTAGGGTCCTGACTGCTTTTAACATAAAAAGTATTACAAACTCCCAGCAGAGCTGTTCTGCTGGTACCCAAGGGATGTAAGAATCAACTGCACTCTTATTTTTTGACTGTTTGAATAACCCAATTTTGATTTAGGCATGATAGGGGTCATACAGAAGTGATGCGAAGCACAGTCTATGTCCTTAAGGTGCTTGCAATGTGTTTAAAGAGGAAAAAGAAGAAATTATATAATTTAAGATTGGGACACAACCAAGATCAGTAATATTCAACTTTCGTTGTTCAATTGTGACAGTTATTCTTCGTTGTCAACTTAACTGGATCTAAATTCAACCAAGAGACAAGCTCTGGAGCCCACCGGTGAGGGTGTATCTCTTTTATTTTGTGCTAGTTGAGACAGGAAGACTGGACCACTGAGGGTGGCTCCATTCCCTAGATGGGATGCTGGAGTTCACAGAAGGAGGAAGGGGGCTGGGAAGAATCTGGCCCTGAATGTGGATGTCATGTGACCAGCTGCTTCAAACTCCTGGGCCTTGACTTCTCTGATGACTGTACTCTTTAACTGTGAGCTGAAATAAACCATCCCTCCCTTGAATTGCTTCTGTCAGGCTATTTTATTCCAGCAGCAGGAGAAGGAACTAAGATGTTGAAGTTTGGGCTTTTCTTCCCAGAGCCAGTGAGTCCAGAGTTAACTACAAGGGCTCTGTTGACACCAAACAAAAGAGACAGCGACTTCAAAACCCTTTCTCTGGCAATACGCATATTCTAGGAAAGATAGTTCATGAACAGTAGTGTGTTTGCCACAAATGCTAACAAGAGTGGTAGTAAGGCAAAGGGATCAGAGGATGTCCAGGGACTCAGGGCTAGCTTGGGGACTGCTTGGTTTGTAAGTTGCCTCTCAAGTACAGACATCTGAATCTCAAGGACTTTAAGAGCCTTGCTTACGTCACAGCCTCTAAGCCCCACCTGAAATCCCAAGTCAGCTGGCCTGTTCTCTAGTCCTCCTTGTGTAGGTAAATACTACAGTGAAATTATAAAATCTTCATTTGTTTATGAAACTTGATGTCAAAGGGGAAATGAATGTCCAATTGGGAGCTGGTGCCTGGCTAAGAATGTACTCCAGTTCAAGAAGAATGTCTCGAGGCTCTGTGGCCAGACCCTGGCATACTGTGCTCTGAACATTTCTGGTCCTCAGCCCCCAAGGGAGGTCTGCCCTGAGCACCCTATCTAAATTACCCCAAGAGCTGCATTATCTGGTTTCATTTAGTTTATTTTCATAGAATATATCATTAACTGATGTTTATTTATCTGTCTAGATAATAATTGCTACCATTCCTGCATTAGACAGAAGACTTTGAGGAAGCAGGAATCGTCTTGGCACTGAGATGTACTAAGTTTGCAGTAAGGTATTTCTTGGATGAAAAACAACAACAACAACAACAACCGCCCTCCCCCCCCCAAAACAGGCAATGGTTGGCCAGTCTGCTCCCAAGCAGGAGGGAGGACACATCTTCTCTACAGCTTTACTCTGAAGGATTTCCTTCATTGGAAACCTAGTGCAATGGAAATTCCCTGGAATCTACAAGGGTGACTAGCGAAGACTCTTAATAATGGGGGCTATGGAGCCTGAACCACCCGTCTTCTGTAACCAGGCAAGGCTTCCAATGGTGAGATGGAGACACCAACACAGCCACAAAACCTTCCACCTACAATTTGTCCTGCCTGCAAGATGTGCTGGTGTAATAGTGGCACAGGACTTGTGGGAGTGGCCAGCCGATGGCTGGTCCAGCTTGAGACCCACGCCTCACCTGACACGGCCTGAATGGCCAGGAACCAGAGCCCAGATATTCCAGAGACCTAGTATAGAATCTAACACAACTGGGGAGAAAAAGCCAAGAAAATGAAGTGATTGTAATGATATTCTGCTATACTTGTAGACCAGAACCTTGCATAATTGTCATTAGAGAGGCTTCATCCAGCCACTGATAGGAGCAGATAGAGACCCACAGCCAAACATTAGGCAGAGCTTAGGGAATCCTGCAGAAGAGAGGAAGGAAGGATTATAAGAGCCAGGGGGTCAAGAACACTGGGAGAACACAACCCAAATAATCAACTAAGCAGGACTCACGGGGCTCACAGAGAGGGAGCCTGTATGGGTCTGACCTGTGTCCTCTGCATGTATGTTAGGGCTGTGTAGCCTGGTGTTCCTGTGGGACTAACAGTGGTAGCAAGTATGTCTTGGACTCCTTTGCCTGCTTTTGAAACCCTTTTACTCCTACAGGGCTGCCTTGTCCAGCCTTAATATGAGGCGATGTGCCCAGTTTTACTGTGACTTGATATACCATGGTTGGTTGTGATCCCTGGAAGTCCTGGCTTTTCTGAAGGAAAATGAGGAGGAGTGGATCTAGGGGAGAGGGGAGGTGGAAGGAGAGACTTGGGAGTAGAGGGAGGAGACACTGTGGTCCAGAAGTAACATATGAGAGAATAATGATAATAATAATAATAATAATAATAATAATAATAATAATAATAATAAAAGAGTCCAGGATAGGAAAGCAGGGTAGATGAGGGACCATGGGGACAGACAACAAAAAAGTCTAGTCCATAGTTTTTAAGAAGAATAAACAGTTTTTTATTTTAGCTGAAACGGTTTACTAGTTTGCTGTAATAGCACATAGAGCAAATCTTACTAGTGAAGATTTTGTGTTGTCCAGTTAATCTCCGTATGTTTGTAGTTAATCTACCTACTTGTGATTCATGAGACTATGGTAGAAAAAGTTCAACTAAGACTAAGTCCCCATTCTCTTTTAAAGCCACGTGTTCCCATCTTATTCATTTAATGAAGTGCACAGAAGAAATTAACCCCGCCTGGGAACTTTTTCATTCAAATAACCTAATTCTATGTAGGCCAGTGAAAGAATTATTTTCTAAATTATGAAATAACTTCTACAAAGTAAAAGTATATAGAATAATATAAGCATCATATACTCACCAACCAGCATTGCCAAATCTTAACATTTTCTGTATTTTCTTCATATTCTAACATATCTAAAACTATCTTTATAAAACTTTTTATCATACTTTGACCTCCTCCAAGATGTCATAGTTACTTTGATTTGTTCTTATGTTTTCCATTTTATTTTTAATTATATATATGATTATATATAATTATATATGTATATATGTACACACACACACACACACACACACACACACATATATATATATATATATATATATATATATATATATATATATATATAATTTGTACTTATTTGATTTCTGGCATTTAAGAACAATTTTTATTCACTGGTCATGTACGTAACTGTTCTTTGAATTCTCTTAATTATTCTCTTGTTTGTTAAAGGCAGTCTTGAATTTTCTATATTGACATTAATAGTGCATATAAATTAAACACACACACAATTCTAGAATAAGATCAGGTTATGTATGCTATTATTCAAATGATACTTCCTACACCTGTCATTCTGCATTAAGATATTATAATCAAGTAGTGTTTTGAGAGTTGCTTCTTGAAGGTTCTGCCATCCACTGAGAGTACCACAGACTGGCAAGGAAACCTTTATTGCATGGGATTTTGCGGCTCTTTAGATGGATTCAAGCTGCAGCACCATGCATACAGGTAGCAAACACTTGCACTCTATCAAATGCTCTGGATTTTCAGTATCAGCAAGCAACAGCCTTCAAAATGGCCTTGCATCTGTTTTGATGTCATCTGTTGGAAATGTAAGTCTCTACTCTTTTATGTAAGAACATAATTAACTTTTATATGTTAATAGTACATAATTTTATACATTTATCTTACATAACCATATATGTTAAATATGTAATTGTATATTTATAAATCATATAAAGCTTCTAATTCATTTGCTCATGTTACTTTGACTTTAATATTAAAATCAAGATTACCACAAAATATTGTGTCATCACACCAGTTGAAGTATATTTCAAACAGGTATGATGGCCATGTAAACTGCCTAGGCTGAGAGTCTCGTTGGTAGACATTTTCTGCTGGTAATGGAACATTTTATTTGTGTGTCTGGCAGGTGGGGGGAAGCTTAGTAGAAGAATGTTGTTTCTCAGGCACTTCCTGATGACGCCTTGTTTATTTTTTGAGGTAGGGTCTCTCACTGACCTGGAGCTTGCCAAGTAGGCTGTGCCGGATGGTAAGTGACTACCAGGAATCTCCCCAATGCCAAGATTAAAAGTGTGCATCACTATGCCTTGCTGCTTTAAACACAGTTTCTGGGGATCAAACTTAGGTCCTTTTGCTTGTAAGATGAGCACTTTGCCCACTGAGCTGTGTTCCCTCCAATGATAGGACTTTTAGAACAGTTATGAATCTATTTAAGTTTTAATTTTGTCCGTTAGTTTTAGTTATAGTTTTCTAAAAAGTAATTTGTGCATCTAAGCTTTGAAAGCTTGGAAAACAAATTTGCTTAAATTGTTCTCATGGTATTTATCTTTTATGTGTCTATGATTATACTTTCATTTAAACCCATCGATTTTGGTGGCCTTAGAAGTTTCTCTTTTTCTTTGTTCACAGCTTTGTTAGCACTAGTATTTTACTTTACCATCTTGTTTGGGATCGTCTTGTTCCTTTTCTTTCCTCAATAACTTAAAGCCTTGCCTTCCTCTTCCCTAATGTAAATACAAAAGCTTTATACATTTGTCTTTAATGCAGTTTTAGCTATATCTGGCATCCTTTATTAATATTATCTAAATTAAGTTTTATATATATTTAAAATTTCAATGATAATTTTGCCTTTGGACCATGTCTGAAATGTTTAAACTCTTTAGAATATGTTGTTTTTTTGATATTCACCTCTTGCCTATTTAAAACACTGTGCTTAGTAACTGTTGGGTTTCCTTCATGCTTTATACTTGGAAAATTTTGGCACATCTGTAATGATTGGACACTGTGTTCTGTTAATATCCACCCACCAAATTTCTGTTTGTTCAGTTTTTATCCACATGGCAGTAGAATTTTTTTAATTTTAATTTTAATTTTTTCTTGAGAATTCTATACATGAGTACTATATTTATATCATTTTCCCCCTCTCTCTCTCCATGCAACTCTTAGGTGCCCCTCTGTCAAATTCATGACTCCTTTTTCTTTAATCATTGTTACATAACACACACACACACACACACACACACACACACACACACAAATACAGGTGCATGGGTAAAGTTCCCTTACTGTTGCTCACAGGTGGGTGTGTTTAGGGCTGAGTGCTTGGGATTGGATAACCTATCAGTGGGCTTATGTCCGAGAAGATGGAGTCCCCCTTTCTTAGTTGCTATCAATTGCCTGTAGCTCTTTATCTTGGGTTAGGGCCTTGGGAGATCTCTCCCATCCATGTTGCCATGCACAACTGTCTTTGTCTAGGTCTTGTTTAGGTGACCAGATTTGTAATGGTCTCCATCTTGCCATGCTGGTCATTCTTGTGGTTCTCTACAGATGAGTAGGATCATTCATTGCGTTGCACCTTCAGATAGCATGAGGTCTAGTCTTCAGAGAGAAGGCTCTTAGATCATTTCAAGCTCCATTCCTCTAAGTTCTGGTCTGAAGTGTGTGATGTCTTTGGCGATGGGCCTTACTTCCAAGTTCGGGGGGGAGATGGCGAGGCATTGGCAAGAGCAAAGTGTTTGGGGAGTCTCTTAGATGTTCTAGAGTAACAACTTGAAGGGCAGCTTCCCATGATGTGCACTGGAATTTTTGTTAGTCTATGGCTTATGGCTCTTGGGGGCACATTATAACCCTAAGTGGTATAACTTGTTTCAAACTGTATCATTTAAATATTTTATATAAGTATTTTTAAGTAAACATAAAATATTTCCCTATGGTTTTTCAAAAAATTCTTAATGTTATTTGTCCTCCTTCCCTCCCATTCTCCCAGTTTGCCCTCCTCTCTTCCAAGTTAATTGCACCCCATGTTTCCAGTTTCTTCCTTCATAGCACCCATATCCTACCATTTTTTTCTCCCTAGGGCTCCTTCACCAGCCCATGGTCCCATTTTACTTTCCTGATTACTCCACGTGATAGATTCACATCTACAGAGTTGGAGGCAGAATCCACAAATAAGAGAAAATGTGCGGCATTGTCTTTGTGAGTATGGGTTACCACATTCAGTATAATACTTTATAATGTCACCCATTTACTCTCAGATATCAAGATTCCATTTTCCTTTAAGGCTTTCTAGAAGTGGCAAGTAGAATTCTAAGAGCCCAGTGGACTCCAGGACCCTGTTTAATACAAAGTCCCCAATGGATGGTGGTATATAGGGCTTAAGAGTATGATGAGAATTCTCTCTCTTGATTAGGTTTATAATATAATCATGATGAATCAATCAAAAGGAAGGTGGCTAGCACCTGAAAGTGACCATTAGGAGATGAAAAGGAACATTTTCTAACAGACAGTAAGAAAACAAGCTTCTCAGTCCTATGGGAGCAAGGAACTCGGTCTGCCATGGAATTTAGGGTGGACATATCATTTTGATTATAGTTGTGTGAGATCCTGAGCAGAGAATATGGATGTCCCATTTTAAAAACTGGTGAAAGAATAAATGGCAGCCATTTGAAATGCCTTTGATTGTAATAATCTATTACCCAGCAAAAGGGACTGTTTTGTGTGTGTGTGTGTGTGTATGTGTGTGTGTGTATGTGTGTGTGTGTGTGTGTGTGTTTTATTTGACATCTGCTCCTGAAGGAGGTATGTAATGGTTTCAAATGGTTGTTAATTTCTATTAATATTTCTAACTATTTTTACTTTTCTACTTTGAGGGCCATGATTATTGGGTTTTTATAAAATCAAAATACATATGTTTTTCTTTTATAATGATCCTTTTTATTATACTCTGGTTTTATCTAAAAATTTATCTCATCTTATACAAACATATTGATAGCATACATCTTTTGTATTTTCCTAGTATGTGGCTGTTTATTTCACTTATTTTCAATTTTTAATGTTTTTAGAACCATATTTAGGAAAGAATGTATAGTTGGCTTCTAAAAATCCAGTTATGCTACTTTTCTCACTTTCTCACATTCCTTCTCTAGTACTTTAGGAATCATATAACATGTTTCCATTACTTGGTGATGACTTTCATATATTAATAGGTTATTTTTATATGCTTGAAAATTAATGTTTTTCAGACTCCTATACATATAAGATTATTATGTAGTGATATCTTTATGTATTAATTATTTAACTATGCACTATTTTTACTTGTCATATTTTTAAAAAATTATATTCATGTGTATGTTTTTTTTTTGCTTATGTGTATTTCTGTACATCACACATATGAAGTAACTGCAGAAACAAGAAGAGGGCATTTGATTCTCTGGAATTGAATATACAGACAGTTGTGAACCACCATGTTGGTGCTGGGAGCTGAATCTGTCTCCTGGATTGTAGCATTCTAATTAGTTCTTTTATTAATATTGATTTATATATAAAATCAATACTTACTTAGTTTCTCATATTTTTCCTCAACATTTTAAGCTTATACTTTAATTTAGTGTTGAGTTACTTTTATAATTTTCTGTAGTTCTATCTTCATGTTCTCAGTACTTACTAAAAACTAATTGATCTGGACCTTCCATAGAATGATAGTTTAACTGGGTATAGAATTATGGTTAACAATTTCACTCTTTCAGAACTTTGTAGCATTTGTTCTATTATTTCTGTTTTCTCTTCTCTTGTTTAATTTGGGGGAGTCTTAGATGCTCTTCCCAATAAGAACTTGGAAGCTAATTCCTTTCTCTTGCATCTGAATAGCTACTGTGACTCTTCATCAAAGAGAATGTGGTAGAAATGGTACAATATCAATGGGCTGGGGGAATCAAAATTTTGACAATTTGCTTATCCTTCTTTGAGGTTCTTATATCCAGAGAAGCCACATACATTTAAGAGGTTTTGATTTCCCAGATGTTCCCAAGCTATGGGAAAGTTTATTTGAGCCATGTGAAATGGCTGCAGAGAACTGTTTGCTTCAAGTACCACACAAGTCACAAGAAAAATTTAGACATGAAGAAGATATCTGGGTTACTCGTGAATCTTCTGATACAAGGCAGCTATGATCTGAGACTGAACACATAACTCATTTCTGTGTTTCTTCTTACTATAACCTGTCCAAGTCACCTACTGAGGCCTGCCAAAGCAAAGAAGAGGTGAGCAGTCCCTAGTGTGCCCTGCTGAAACTGCTGACTCATAAAATAATGAAATAACAGAAATCAAATCATATTGTGAAATTATACTTTATTAATACAAATTCTCATTTTGTCTTTATCTTTTCCAAAAATGTTAGATTATCTGAAAATAAAAGCAAAAGAAAATGTGCTTTACACTTCATTCCCAGTGCTTGTAGGAACTCAGTAAACATTTGGTAAATGAGGACATATTTTTGAGACGTTTATATTGCTCACATTTCTGTTCTAATGTGGTTTAAAAATTTTTATTTTACTTATTTTTCATTATTGTTTATCTGGGTCTCTACAATCTACTAAGGAAGACATTTGGAAAGAATGGCTAGCTCCCAACCTTGGCTTAATCAGCAAGTACAATACTTGACTCTTTTTATGTGTTTGCAGCTGACTGGCACTCTCTGTCCTGATAATTTCATAGTCACGGAGGACATGAGAAACCAACAACAAAACCAGTGCTGGCCTGAGTAGGTAGAAAAGGACCAATGGAAAATTCAGAGTTTGAATTTGGAGATTACTCATTCATTTTTATTGTAAAAATCTGGGAAACATCAAAATGCTTCCTCCAAATGAATCCCAGCTCCTCTGTGCATGAGATGGCCTGGCAGCTACTTGTTGGTTCCCTGGCATCTGCTGCTCAGTGTCTTCATGGACAGCTGCTGAGTGAGGGTCTGATCTGCTTATTGTCCTTGCCACTTGGTTGTTTCAGCATCCACCCCCAAAGACAATTCCTTTGCAACAGCATCTCTTAAAATAGAGCTTGGGAGAAAACAACTGCTTGTTTGCTTATTTATTTATTCACATCCAACTCTGTATTAGAAATTCAAGCTAGCTTTTTGGACACAAAATATGATAATATGAGTTTTAAAGTAGGGAGAAGGGAGGAAAGGAAAAAGAAACAAAATCGTGAAAATAAAGGAAGTAATGGGGTTCTGGTACAATATTTAGAAAACTCAAATCAGAATTACCTTTTCTTCCCTGGCTTCTGGTGAGCTGACACTTATTTCTAACTGTCACAGGAAAGGGGGTCTAGTTACACTGTTCAAAGTGTCTGTAATATCAACACCGGCCAATTGTTCAGAAGTGCAGTTGTTCTGGGTTCTCACACTAGACAACAATTGCTCCTGGGCTCCTCATAAAGAAGACACAGGAGACAGGAAAGATTTGCATAGGAACTGTGCTTTAGACTAAGACAGCACTGGGAAGGGGCTGGAGGGATTACAGAACCCAGAAGAGACCAAGTTTCATTGTTGTTTGTGGTTCTGTTCAACCACAGGTTGAGGTACACAGAAACACAAAACTTTAAGATGGAAGACAGTGTACTGTAAGTGGTGGTTTCTATCCTGCCAGCAACTCCCAACTACCAGGCAACTGCTTCCCAAATAATTGACTCAGAGGCTTAATATAAACTATAAATGCTTGGCCAGTAGCTCATGCTTATTACTAAATAGATCTTACATCTAAATTTACCCATAATTCTTATCTGTGTTTAGTCTCGTGGCTTGGTACCCTTTCTCAGTATGACATTCTCATCTTGCTTCCTCTGCATCTGACTGGCGACTCCCGACTTCTCCTTCCCAGCATTCTCAGTTTGGCTTCCCCATCTAACTTCCTGTCCACCTACCAACCTATCAGTTTTTTTATTAAGCAATGAGAGTAATACATATTCCCAGCATACAGAAGGTTCCTCCCACAGCAGTTTATAATGTCTTAATATATCACACCAAGTTATCTAGGAGATGCTCTTTAGAGGACCTAATCATGATATCTAACTGTGCTTCTATCTTCATCCCCATCTGAGTTGCTATGGACAGGGCATCCTGTCTCTATGAGAATCCTGATACCACTGAGAGCAAGTCAAGCAAATAGTAATTGCCTAGAAGTAAGCACTACGATTATAAGTTTGGCTTCTCTGGTGGAATGTCCACTTAGCATCTATAGTCCTCACAGCAGCCCAGAGATCCTGACAAGCCACCAGGGAAGGGGGTTCCACGAGTTTACATCCCGTCTCCTACACAGAGCCACTGGTTAATGACTTGACTTTACGCTCTTGGGCTCCCCCCAATTGTCTCACCCAGACTTTAGTTTAATAGAATATAACTTTTCCCATTTGTTCAATTTCTAGAATAAATCTTAGAATGTCTCTATGCTTTTGGCATCAAAGTTCACTTTCACAAGCCAGAGCTTTCTTCTGTTTACCAACATTTATTTCCCTGACTAGCCATGATACTATGGCCCAAAGACACAGTGTTGTTGTGTGGGTTAAAGTTGGAGTGCAAAAGGGGTGCCTGACAGAAAGGCTATTGTTTCATTGCTGTGCTGCAACCTTCCACCTAGGTTATGTGAGAAGGCCCAAAGGTAAAGCCAAGACCCAAAAGAGATTGTTTTATTACTGCCACCATGCTCCACCCTCAGAAGCATATTGCTTCAATTAGAACAATGCTACCCATTTTATGTTGGTAAAGAAGGAAGCAGTATATCTCTTTATTTTCTTTGGTCAACATTTTCTTTCCTTGGAAAAGCTGTCTCTGTCAGAAAAGTCAGAAAACAAAGCTCTACCTTTGGGCTTGACTTTCTACCCCTATCAGCAAGCCACCAAAAAATCCCAGTGAACAAGGCTCTCACGATAACCTTTCCACCTTCTCCATTCCAGCCAACTTGACCATTAAGAAGGGGGCCCTCATGCATGTTCTTCCTCTCCATGCCCCTGTTTTTGTTTTTAGGATTTGCTTGCTAATGGGCGCTGGGCCTGCCTCTGTGCAGTGTGCATGTTTGATAAAGGGGTTTGCTACTGCTCTACTGACAAGACTGTAGAACAGATGCTGAGCAAATCACCAGGGTCACTTGGGGTCACAGAAGAGAAGCCTTGAACGGTAGCCTTTCAGCAGGCAGCCTGCTGAGAAAGGCACATCAGCCTATGTTGTTGGGGGCATCACAGCCTTCAAAGAATGACGGTTGCCATCCCTTAGTACCTGACACAGCCTTTGCCCAGTGGAATCTATTGGTACCCCAAATGCTTACACCTTGTATAGATTGGGTGAAAATTTGGCGTCATTCCACATGTGTGGAGCTGTCCGACCACAGAGCTGAAAAATGACTTGGGCAGAGCAGTGTGTGGCAACCATCTTGTTTTGCTTTGATACGCAAGTCACTGTCCTTGTGAGCACTGCAGAGAGGCTGAGGTGCTGAAGCAATATGAAAATGTTCTTGTCAAGGTCATTGCACTCAGGTCTGGTCAGCTGGCTCCAGCGGAGTGTTCCCCTCAGAACTGGTGCACAGCAAAATTAACAACTTGTAGAACTGAAAAATGTAAAGTAAAGAAGGGAACAGAGAGAAAGAGAGAAGACAGGACAGAGAGAACAACCGAGCTTGTAGACTTGCCTGGCTTGCATTTGATGGGGAAAATGGAGCCCTAGGAAGAACAAACAGTAAAAGGCAGGCTTCAGATGACTGGGGCTGTGTGTGTCTGATGTAGAAATCTTGGGTAAAAGAAGTTACTCTTACATCAGAAAACAAAGCAGAAGCTTAAAGCAGTGGTGTTGTCATTTCCAACTGCATCATTTTGATCCAGTTTTAAACATGTCTTAAAGCTTAGTGTCTCATCAATGCAGTGCAGGTACCTCAGAGACCTGGGAGACTCAAACAAGAGAATATGTATGTAAATGCCCAACTTAATAATCAGGCGCTAACTGTTCCCATTTAAGTACCTCCTTCGTTAGGAGTATTGATTTCTTCTTTTGGGCACATAGTCTTAAATACTACTATTTCAATTTTTTATTTAACATTTTAAATTCATTTTACATACTAACCACAGATGCCCCTCTCATCCCTCCTCTCACTCCCCACACTCCTGCCTAAATCCCTCCACTGAGCCTACCCCTGCCTCAAGGGTGAGCTAGGTGTCTGACCATAGGTAATGGGATCCAGATAGCCCCCTCATGCACCAGGGAAAAATCCTGATCACACTGCCAGGGGCCCATAAAACAGACCCAGCTACACAACTGTCTCCTGTTTGCAGAGGGTCTAGTCCGGTCCCATGCAGGTTCCACAGGTGTCAGTCTAAATAAAGTTCCTGAGTTCCTATGAGCTTGGTTCAGTTGTCTCTGTAGGTTTCCCCATCATGATCTTGATGTCCCTTGCTCATATAATTCCTCTTCCTTCTCTTTGAATGGACTCCCGGAGTTCTGGTGCTTGGCTGTGGATCTCTGCATCTGCTTCCATCAGTAATTGCACGAAGGCTTTATGATGACAGTTAGGGTAGTCACCTATCTGATTACCAGAGTAGGCCAGTTCAGGAACCCTCTCCACTATTGCTAGTAGTCTAAGTTGGGGTCATCCTTGTGGATTCCTGGGAACTTCCCTAGCACCAGGTTTCCCCCTTATCCCCTGATCTCTTCCTCTATCAAGATATCTCTTTCATTGTTCTCCCATTCTGTCCCTCCCTCAGCTCGACCATCCTCCATCCCACTCTTCTATTGCTCCCCAACCCCAGTTTGCTCATGGAGATCTCCTCTGTTTCACCTTCCAAAGGTGATCTGCACATCCCTCTTAGGGTCCTCCTTGTTTCCTAGCTTCTCTGGAGTTGTGGGTTATAGTCTGATTATCCTTTGCTTTACATCTAGTATCCACTTATGAGTGAGTACACACCATGTTTATTTTTCTGAGTCTGGGTTACCTCACTCAGGATGATATTTTCTAGTTCTGTCCCTTTACCTGGACATTTCATGATGTTATTGTTTTTTACAGCTGAGTAATACTCCATTGCATATATGTATCACATTTGCTTTATTTATTCTTTGGTCGAGGAGCATCTAGGTTGTTTCCAGGTTCTGGCTATTATGAATCATGATGCTATGAATGTAGTTGAGCAATTGTCCTTGTGATATGATTGAGCATTCCTTGGGTATATGCCCAAGAGTGATATTCTTGGGTCTTGAGGTAGATTGATTTCCAATTTTCTGAGAAGTAGCCATACTGATTCCCAGAGTGGCTATACAGGTCTGCACTCCCAACAACAGTGAAGAAATGTTCAGTACCCCTAAAACAACCTATATCAGTGATTCTAAACCTGTGGGTCCTGACCCCTTCAGGGGTCACATATCAGATACCCTGCATATTTACATTATGATTCAAAACAGTAGCAAAATTACAGTTATGATGTAGCAATGAAATAATTTTATGGTTGGGGATCACCACAACATGAGGAACTGTATTAAAAGGGTCACAGCATTAGGAAGGTTGAGAACAACTGTCCTGTATGTTCTTGTTCGCTTCTCTGTTGTTGTGATCAAAACCAATGTGGAAAGGAAAGAGTTATTTGACATACAGTTCCAGGTTGCAGTTGATCACTGTAGGAAGTCATGGAAGGAACCTGGAAACAGGAACTAAAGTGTGGGCCATGAAGGAGTTCTGCTCACCAGCTGGCTTACTTTCCTCAGCTTGCTCAGCTTTCTTTCCTTTCCTTTCCTTTCCTTTCCTTTCCTTTCCTTTCCTTTCCTTTCCTTTCCTTTCCTTTCCTTTCCTTTCCTTTCCTTTCCTTTCCTTTCCTTTCCTTTCCTTCTTTCCCTTTCTTTCTTTCTTTCTTTTTTTCTTTCTTTTTCTTTCTTTCTCTCTCTTTTTCTTTCCTTCTTCCTTCCTTTCTTCTTCCTTCCTTCCTTCCTTCCTTCCTTCCTTCCTTCCTTCCTCCCTCCTCCCTCCCTCCCTCCCTTCCTTCCTTCCTTCCTTCCTTCCTTCTTTCCTTCCTTCCTTCCTCCTTCCTTCTTTCCTTCCTTCCTTCCTCCTTCCTTCTTTCCTTCCTTCCTTTCTCCTTCCTTCATTCTTTCTTTTTCAAAGTTATATATACTAATTTTACTCATAAATATACACATTTATATGCATACATAAATGATAATTTCTGGAATAGTCTACCTTGCTATCCTTAAAATTAAAAGGCCCTATGCAATGATCCATTCACTGGTACGGACCTACCTGGTCCTCACGGACATCCACAACTTGAGTTGAATTGCCTTCTTGTACCACCCAGGACTGCCTGTCCAAGAGTGGCACCCACAGTGTGCTGGACCCTCCCACATGAATCAGTAATTAGAAAATCCCCATAGATATGCGCACAGGCCAATCTGCTGGAAGTAGTTCCTTGGCTGAGGTTGTCTCTTCCCAGATGACTAGTTTGTGTTGAGTTAACAAACACTAACCACTCAGTACATGTCACTAATCAGTATAGCTATACAGGAAGACTAAAGTATTTTACCTCTTGGACTAAAATTCCTTTTTTCCAAAGAGAGAAGAAAAATGCTTTGATTTATTTAATACTTGAATAAGTAATTCAAAAACAGTAACTTCATATATAGATTCTTTAGGAAGCACTTTCACAAAATCCAATTTGTCAAAAACTAGCAACCACTCACAAATGAAAACTTAGTTCTCTCCGACAAACTCTGTCTGGGGATACAAAACACTCTTTAAAAAAAAAAATCTGACCTTTTATTTTTATTCATTTGTTTTTATTTTATTTAAATAACATACTGACTGCAGTTTCCCCTTCCTCCTCTCCTCTAAGGTTCCTCCCTTCCCTCCTTCCTGCTTCCCATCTACCGGCCTCCCCTTCCCCTCCTTCAAAGGGGCTGGCCTCCCATGGGCTTGAGCAAAGCATGGCACATCAAGTTGAGGCAGGATGGAGTTCCTCCTCTTGTGTCAAAGCTGGGCAAAGTAATCCAGCAGATACAAACCACTCTTAAGGGCAGGTCCAATGGCTGGCAGGAGATGGCCAACACAGAACAAGCTCAGTGGCATCTTTGTAGGGTCTTTGGCTCATTTGATTCATTATGTTTTGTCAGTTTTTTGTTTTTTGTTTTTTTTTTTAACTTTACAGATTCTTTGTGTATATATTATGGCCTCTGGTTTTGTGCTTTTCTGGGATTTTGATGTGTACAAATATGTATGTCTTTGCATCCATGTTCCTTATGCTTTTTCTTTGGCTTTTTTGCTTCTGTAAGTTTGTTTCTTTCATCCCAGTCTGCCTTGATTTTTGTTTTATTTATTTATTTATTTATTTATTTATTTATTTATTTATTTATTTATTTTTAGTATTAGTATTTGGATGCCTTTTTTTTTCTGAGGAGAGACAGAAGGACTGTGGATTCAGATTGGAAGGGGAGGTAGGGAGGATCTTGGAGGAATTGGGAAAGGGGAAGTTGTAATTAGAATATATTGTATGAAAAAAACTGTTTTCAACAAAAGAAAAGCAGGGGGAAAAAGCAAAACAAACAAAAAATTTCCCCTTTAAAAAAAAAAAAGAAAGAAAGAAGCCATCAGTATGACATTTGGTCACTCATATCACTTAGCTGGATCTCTTTTTTTTTTTTTGTCATTTCTGTATGAGGTCTGCTCTGTTTTCATCAGCTGACCTCAGCTCCACCAAGTTTCATGAAATTTCAGCAGTCTCTTGTAGAAAGAATTGCTTCCCTACTTTATAGATTAGCTTATGTATTCAGTGAGGTCATACAGGGTTTCAAGATATCCGTTTGTAAGCAGGGAAGCGTGGACTTGGACTATGATCTTCTGGCTCCAGGAAGAGGAACCTCACTGTGTCTTTTATCATATGAAAATGTTGACAACCTCTCAAATAATTAGGGCACTTTAGAGTCTATTGACTGTACATCTCTACTGGTGTTCACAGGCACTTCACAATTTTGTAGTTCTTCGTGATTATTATCATAACAGCACTTGTTATTAAAATCAGTGAACATGATAGTCATAAAGACACTGGGCAGAATCTGTACTGACCCCTTAATATTCTTAGGATGTTGCCACTTGCCACTGAGTAAATAATTATTTGTTATGCTAAATGAGACTTCTTCCGTTAGATGTTATTATCTCTCTCTCTCATAAATTGAGTGCTTAAAAAGTATGATAATGTGACTTCAGTTTTATTCAAAGATTTTGGTGGTAATGATGGCATTAGAGAATATTTGGTGTACTCTCACTGATAGGCTCTTTGCCCAATTTTACATAATTTTTTTTTCATTTAGTACTACCTGGTAAACTGGCATGGTTGTACCATTGTTGACTCAGTGAAGGAAATGAAAGTATGGAAATCTGAATCACATATCCAGCAAGCAGAGAACCAGGCACTGAAACCAGTGACTTTGCTGTTGCACAGTTTTAAGAGGTAGTTAGCTTATATCTTTAAAACTCTCTTGAACAGAAGTTTGGTGGTTAATTAATTCAGTATTTAGCGAGCAGCGGCTATGTCCCAGACACAGTGCTGTGGAATTGCTGATCATGAATTAGATGGATTGCCATGTATGAGGATGGAACACAGGAGTTAGCCCACATGAGAAGGATGGTTATCAGAATCATCTAGCTGGCTCTCTATCCAGTCTTTCATCTCCAGCTCAAGAATATACAAGTTCTCTCTAGGGCTCAGGATTTGAATTCTCATGGTAAAACCACCTCATCCTTGCTACATTGAGTCCCTTTAGGTTCTTTTCAAGTATTGCTAACAGGAGATAAACTGGTCACCTCACATCCAGTTCAACCCTTAGAAATAGTACGGGACTTTTAACAGTGGCATGTTGACTCTAACAGAATATTGTTCGGACATGGAAAGCCCGCCATTTTGTGTAAGTATGTTGTCAGCATTTATTAAATTTTGTTGTAGAACAGTTCTAGAGAACACATTGCATCTAACATCTTTGATGTATTGATCTATATAAGACCCTGATGAATCACTTTGGATTCTTTACATCTTGATGCATGTGCTACTGAAATTATTTTCATCTAAGTCAATTCTTTTTTTCTAGTTGAATTTTATGGTGAAGATTTGATTTATTAATCAATTGTTTACTCATAAGAATTTTAACATATTTTATTGGCAAATACTGTAGATTTTCTTTCACAAGCCTGAATTCTGCTTATATCCATTTTCCCATTTGCTTTTTCAGATTTTCATGAAGTAAAATTTCCACCAAAATTTATTGTTATATAAAACAATTTAGCTTTTCAGTTTGGTCTGGTTAACAGTTTTGTTTAAGCTGATTTTCTGTAATATTCTCTTATGTAATAACATTTTGTATTTTTAAGTGCATACATGAAATGATGCATGGATGTAGCTTTTGAACTGTTGAGATGAAATGAGACTAACTCAGGTTATGAGAGATCGAGAGACCTTAACAGGAGAAGAGGTAGATAAGATGGGATGGCGCAGGGGGAGGGCTGAAGAAAGGTCCTTGGAAGGAGGACTGTGTAGGAGATGCAGAGGCAAAGGCGGAAACATCCTTATGCTCCACCTGGGGAGTCACAGCACTTGTCTCTTAGCTGTGCCATCTCCACTACCCAAAACTTTTAGTACTAATTGAACATCCCTGTTTTATTTGGAATTCGCTGAATAGACTCTGTCATTTCAAACAGGGTGACCTTTCAAAGACTTTTTCTTTTCCAAGTTAGTGTGATTCTGTTCTATGCTTTGACAGTCACCTGTTTTCACACTTTGTCCTTTTTATAGTAACCGGAGAATATCCTGTTCCTTAGTCCACCTGTGCTGTTAGGATTAGCTAAAGGTCTTACTGTGGTTTGAATGCCCCTCTACAGACCACATCAAAATGTAATACTTGTTTTGAAATTTAAGGAGTGGGACTAAGTGGGATCTTTCAGAAATAATTTGGTCAGAGAACCTGGGATCATTAATTCCCTCATGGGTTAAGGGGCTAAATTGTTACCTCCAGAGTGTGTCTGTTGTGAATGCCCAGTTGGTTCTCTTGTGTATGACTTCCTTGTCACATGATCTCTCGAGCTGCCTCAGTACTCCCAGGATCCACAACAACTAGAAGGAATTCATCAGAGTTGGGCCCTTAACCTAAGACTTCCCTGCCCTTAAACCCATGAGTTGAATCAGACTATCCAGTCTTTGGTGTTCAGTCACAACAACAGGAAACTCCAATAGGACCACAGGTGGGAATTAGGCACTGCCAATGCATGCAATGCATCATGTGGGGAAATACACATTGTCATGTGGGATTTACATGCTCTTGTCTGAAAGGACACTCGATGAGGCTGGAGACCTACTCTCTCATGGAACTCCACATGAGTCCTTTGTATAACCCAACTAATATTAAAGGGCATGATTCTTAAAATGGCTGTAGTACAATTACCTCAAGGCTAAATAATTTGTTGAGGCTGCCAAGGTAATCTAGTCAGAGATAGCATTACAACCTGAAACACAGTCTTGCAAGAAACAAAAAAGTTTTGGCCTTCTGCAGACACCGCTACCAAGACATTTCCCAGTGTCTCTGTATATAGCATCATTTCCTTGTTATTAATGTGTGTGCGTGCGTTCTTTTAATTAAAATTAAACAATTCTCATTTACCCTTGGTTAGAAGCTGTAAGCTTCATAATAAAGGAACTAGCAGTGCTGTGCTGGTCACGCTGTGACTGTAGTTTCCCAGTGTAGTACAAGTGCTCAAGTCATTTTTACAAAAAAAAAAAAAAAAAAAAAAATAGAATCACAGAAAACATAAAAATAGAAAACAAGGGAAAGAATTGCTTTGGAAATTGTGGTGAACGAGAGTTAATCTGAAGAATTTCCCTTGTGACTCCTTCATGTGAACATGGGAAGAGGAGAGGTGCAGGGATGTGTGACCATGACTGCCAATCCCGGCCTACTTCCTGACCTCTAATACCAATTCCCAAGCCATGTTTCCCTGGCCATGCCTGACCTCATCCAGAGTTTGCTCTCAGTCTTTTCAAAAGAATTTACTATGACATAAATTGAGGAAATACCCTCACAAATACAGAATGGAGTAGACAGCTGAAGTTGTCCTCTGATCTGACCAGGAATGAACCCACCTGCACGCAGGAGCAGGGGCATGTGATGTACAGTGGCAGAAAGCACCGCCTCCTTTGGGCCGTATAGTCCAGGGTCATGGGAGGAGCCAATGCCACTACAGGAGCTGGCTTGAAAAGGGCGTCGTTTCCAAATCTCTCCAATGTTATAGAAGTGAGCAACTCCAGCATCCAGAGAGACCTCATGAGAACAAGCTGAGAAAAGAATCAGCCCTTTGGAAAGCTGAACGTACCAGCCTTCAGTAAGAAGACGGGAAGAAAACATGAACTTCAGAATTAGGTCTTACATCTCGGGACTTTTCAGATGTTCAGTGACTACTAGCTCTAGAACACAAAGGGTGAAACTGCTCCTAAACAGCGAGTCTCGTCATAATAAAGGCATCAACAACCCACGGAGTTTATGCGGCAAACTGCAGTCCTCTCTCTGACCTGGTTCCCCGCTCACCTGTACGCCTTGCCAACTTCCTTTTTGCTTCTGGACCTTTGCTGCCGCGTCCCCCCCCTCCCTTCTCGACCCTGTGTGTGGGTGCACGCGCGAGTGCGCGTATGTGTGTGTGTGTGTGTGTTTTAAACAGTGTTTAACTAGGTAGCCCAGATGCCTTCAACTTGAAATCTTCCTGCCTCAGCCTCCCTAGTGCTGAGATTATAGGTATACACCACTGTGTTTGTCTAAGATGTTTACATACTATGGTATGTAAAGTCCTTTATAAACTTAATTTCTATTCATGATGTCTATAAAGATAAAGTAGAGCCAATAATCTGAACCTGGTCATTGAATATCACCCAAGACACTAAGGCCTAGAATGAGCATGCAGCATTCCACACTTAATTCCAGTATGATTTTCATAACCTTGTTCATAGATGATAGGTGCATTTTAGCCACTGTAGCTAAACAAGGCAGATTGGCAATATATTAATAATTCCCTTTCTTCCCAAGCTTTCTCTGTTTGTCAGACTGCAGCAGGCACCCAGGTCAATTCACCAGGCTCTATGTTTCAATTGGCACTTATCTTCTTAGGAACTATGAGCCAGAATCCACAAAAATCTGATGTGAATGTTGCAAATCTAAGCCACCAGGGAATACTTTTAAAAGGAACTTCTCCAATGACTGTAAAATACCTATCAATTCTTTTATTGCCGATCTGAAAGCAAATATGAATAACCCAATCCAGCGATAGCCAAGAGAAATAGAGAAAGTTTAAGGAGGTTTAAAGTTGAAAATGCTCCAAACAGAAGGGTGATTGCTTCTGGAGATCAGATTGTGAAAAACAGAGTAAACTCAAGGAAGGGAAAATCTGAACCTAGCATGGAAGGAAATTTCCTTCCCTTAGGGTCACTTTGGTTGTGAAAGAGCAAGCCTGTGTTTCTCAAACCAATAGGTCATTGTAGTCAGTCTGCAGTAGAGCCTATGCTCAGACGCCAGACTGGGAGTCACACAGCCAAAGGTCCTTCCCTCCCAAGGCTGTCTGTGCAGAACTGAATCAGAATAGACTCCGAGGCTATTACAGGATACCAAGAAGCCTCAAGGCACCCTGCATCCTTCTGTTGCTATGGGATAGTAAAGTGAAGCCAAATGCAGCTGATGAGCACCCACAGAAGATAGCCCGTTATCACGACAACACCCTATTCTAAGGACATGATTGCTGTTATAATCATGATTTATTTATATATGATTTAACAATTTTATTCTAAACAGTGGCTAGCTGGCTGGCAGAAATGTCTTCATTAACCATGAGATGGGTGTTCTCGATGAAATACTAGGAAGCACATTGAGTGGGGGGCCATAATTTGCCATTCCCCAAAATAATTTGCTGTGTTAGGGAAGAAGGACTGAATTTTGAACAGTTTGTATTTCTTGAGGTTTTATATCTAGAATTAGAAAATTTATAGTTGTGTAGTTTGGGTTTTGTTTTTAGATTCAAAGGAAAAAACTAAAACTTTAATAAAAAGCTCATGTGGATTAATCTATTTTTCCTTCATTTTTTTAATCTCCTAGAGAAATGGAGACCTGTAAGGAAATAGATCTTGGAAAATCTGCTGCTGGTTCTCATGAACCCCAGGAAAGAGAGAAAACTGGGGGTGTTTGTGAAAGCCCTAGCAATCACCTGTACATTAAGTGTACCACTGCGGAGCAGAGGCAGGGAGCCAGCTCATTGGAGGAAGCCCTGCCTTGTTCATGAGTCAGAAGTCCCAGGGCTGTGTCCAGGTCTGCTCTCCCTATATCTAATTCAATCACAACTGAAATCACCATGGGTTTATTGACATTAAGATGTTGACTATAAATTTGACATGGGGATTAAAAGGTTCTAGAATAGCCAAAACAACTTTGAAAAAGAAGAGCAGAGTTAGAGAACCAGAGATATCTGATTTCAAGACAATACAAAGTACAGTAATTAAAGCAGTATGCTATTGATGTAAAACAGGGATACGCAAAAGTTTTTATATAAAGAATCAGATAGTAAATATTTTAGGCTGTGTGGGCCATACTGTCTCTGTCACAACTACTCAGCTCTGCTATGAAAACAGCCATACGCTAACAGCCGTGCCCAATCCATAGGGATGAGTGTGGCTGTGTCTCCATCTCAATAAGACTTTGTTTAAACACATGGAAACTTGAATTTATATAAGTTTTATGTGTAATCCAAAAGTATTCTTTTGATTTAAAATTTTAAAATGTGAAAAGCATTCTTGGCTCATGAACTATACATAAAAGGCAGGGACTAGACATGACCTACTGATCATTATTTACAAAATACTGCTGTAGAGATGGACAAAAAGATTTTAAAAATAGAAAAGTCCAGCGACATACCTCCATAGACCTCAACACCTCGTTTTTTACAGAGGTGTGCAGACAAGCCAGTGGGCAAAAGTCATCAAATAGTGCTCTTGTGTCTGTGTTGGAAAACCAGAGCCTGGATCTGTACACAACACAAATACTGTTTCAAAGAGAAAAATCTGAACTCTAAAATTATGGAACCTAGGAAAGATATGAAAAATTTTTTGACCTTAGTGTAAATCGATTTCCTGATAGGTCATCCAATCTCAAGTGGACAGACCTAAACAAATGTCAACAGAGCAACAGTAAATGGACTTGGTGGGCTGCACGCACATATATGTGGAATCCCATGTACATATAAATGGACATGCAATTCAAATTAAAAATCTAAGACCTAACAAATACAATCTGTAAGCTTACAGACTCAACAGCCAACTTTAAATGATGATTAGATACATTAGCAGAGAGGATGGCAAAATGGATAGGAGGCTATGCATCATTTGTTGGGCAAAAAGCAAGCATGGGAACATGTTAAATGTTTATTTTATCCATTGCTCTGCAGCTTATCCCAGTGGCTTCTGACTATGGCAGTATCACCCTAGTGCTTGCCTTTGGCTTACCATTCCTGGGAGTTATTTGTCCAGACTATAGATTTGTGTGGTGCCTCATAACCTGGGCCCTATGTGTCCAGGAAAATATGAGGAGTGCCCTAAATTCCACATGCCTCAAAGAAAATTTTATGTGCAAAGATGTAAAATTTAGGTACAACAAACAATTTTGACATAATTTTCAAATTACAAAAACTAACATGAGATGAAACTTAAAAGTCTAGAGATCCCACTATGAAGATATTCTTACACAGAAATCCAGTTTAATGGATTCTGGGTCAAGACTTTCTGGTGATTAAAGGAGGAGGAAAGCCAATTACATCAATATTTTGAAATAGAAAAACTAGTGGGACATTTTCCAACTTGGTTTATGATAAATTTGAAACAAAAAAATGCCTCAATTTTCAAATATAATAGTAGCAAATCAGAGTGAACCTTCATCTCAAGGAAGAAGTGTTGGTTTCTTAACTTAGAGAGTGAAGCACGTCTCTGCATTAAAGAACACAGATGATCTCTTTCATTTTGGAAAGTATCAGAGGAACAGAAGTCTTCCATGCTAATAAACCATTGTGGTAAATCTGCTAAGGAGCACTTATAAAACATCTTTCACAAGTATGAACTTCATATAACATCAAGAGGGGTTTTTCTCAGGTTAGGGAAACAAGACCTTACCTCTTCAGTCCCCTCAACATCATATCCAAGGGCCTAGGGAGTACAAGGGAAGGAGCAATAAAAGAATTCAAAGGAAGAGGTAAAACTGCTGTTCTTCACAGGTAACATGGTTTTGTATGTAGGAAACCCAAAAGAACCGAAGACAAATTATTAAAATTAATAAGTGAAGGTAATAAAAATCAATTGAGTTTTACATGCAATGTAATAAACCTTCACAGTTCATAAAATCCTGAGTAATAAATGTGTGTGCAGCTACTGTAAAAAATACTTGGGTCAGATGTCAAAGACCCATGAGGTAAAGGTTTTCTTGCATATACTGATGATGGACCCTAGACTGTCAGATCCCAGGAATACAGCAACAAACTATTAAAAAATTAAAATGCAAAGAGTGGTGCCACTTTATATAGCATCACACGATCAATTACTTCAAAATAAACCTGCTGAGAAATTTATGTCTTCTATGAAGACTATTCTAAAATATTATTGGGATTTTTTAAAAATACATAGTATTTTTAAATTGACAAATTCAATGTGACTATAACAATTCTTTTGAAATTAATCTCTGGATTCAGTGCCATTCCAATAAGAATCCTGACAGTTATTTTTAAAGGGGAATTGGCAACATGATTCTAAAATTTCTATGAAATATACATGGAAAGAGTAGCCAAACAAATCAAGAGAAAGGTGTAATGTTTATACAGTCAGATATCAAAGCCACTGTAGTTGTTGCTATAATTTTTATGGAACAAAAGCACCTCTTCAGTGCAACTGTCTTTTGAATAAGTGTTGCTAAGTTACTTGGTTATCAACCAGGTAAATTGTAATCTTACAACATATAATATAAAATCTGGTAAATTGTAATTCTTACAACATATAATATAAAATAATTAATTCCAGGTGTAACATGTATGCAAATCTAAAAAGTAAAACAGAAAATATAACTTCACAGAACTCCTTCATGGCTTTGGAGTCACCAAGATAACAAATACATTTTATTTAAAACTCCTCTCACCAGTCAGAAACATGATTTTAGTGAGAAGCAAATTAGATGTTTTTTTACCTGTTTACCTGACTATTTCATTATTTAGGCTCCTGCAGGTTAATTTTTAAATGGAGTCTTCTCTATGTACTCTATAGAGGGACATCTAGAATAGACTAAGATGTTGGAAAGGTTTACAGTCTTCTCTATGTACTCTAAGAAGGACATCTAGAACAGACTAAAATGTTGGAGGGGTTTACAGTCTTCTCTATGTACTCTATAGAAGGACATCTAGAACAGACTAAGATGTTGGAGGGGTTTACAGTCTTCTCTATGTAACTCTATAGAAGGACATCTAGAACAGACTAAGATGTTGGAGGGGTTTTCAGTCTTCTCTATGTACTCTACAGAAGGACATCTAGAATAGACTAAGATGTTGGAGGGATTTACAGTCTTCTCTATGTACTCTACAGAAGGACATCTAGAATAGACTAAGATGTTGGAGGGGTTTACCGTCTTCTCTATGTACTCTACAGAAGGACATCTAGAATAGACTAAGATGTTGGAAGGGTTTACAGTCTTCTCTATGTACTCTATAGAAGGACATCTAGAATAGACTAAGATGTTGGAGGGGTTTACCGTCTTCTCTATGTACTCTAAGAAGAATAAAAAAAAAGATGTGGAACAGTCTTCTATGTACTCTACAGAAGGACATCTAGAATAGACTAAGATGTTGGAGGGGTTTGCAGTCTTCTCTATGTACTCTACAGAAGGACATCTAGAATAGACTAAGATGTTGGAGGGGTTTTACAGTCTTCTCTATGTACTCTACAGAAGGACATCTAGAATAGACTAAGATGTTAGAAGGGTTTACCGTCTTCTCTATGTACTCTACAGAAGGACATCTAGAATAGACTAAGATGTTGGAAAGGTTTACAGTCTTCTCTATGTACTCTACAGAAGGACATCTAGAATAGACTAAGATGTTGGAGGGGTTTACCGTCTTCTCTATGTACTCTACAGAAGGACATCTAGAATAGACTAAGATGTTGGAGGGGTTTACCAGTCTTCTCTATGTACTCTACAGAAGGACATCTAGAATAGACTAAGATGTTGGAAGGGTCTTTCAGTCTTAGCATCGTGATGTGATCTCTCTATAGAAGGACATCTAGAATAGACTAAGATGTTGGGAAGGAGGTTTACAGTCTTCTCTATGTACTCTACAGAAGGACATCTAGAATAGACTAAGATGTTGGAGGGGTTTACAGTCTTCTCTATGTACTCTATAGAAGGACATCTAGAATAGACTAAGATGTTGGAGGGGTTTTCAGTCTTCTCTATGTACTCTATAGAAGGACATCTAGAATAGACTAAGATGTTGGAAGGGTTTGCAGTCTTCTCTATGTACTCTATAGAAGGACATCTAGAATAGACTAAGATGTTGGAGGGGTTTACCGTCTTCTCTATGTACTCTATAGAAGGACATCTAGAATAGACTAAGATGTTGGAGGGGTTTACCGTCTTCTCTATGTACTCTACAGAAGGACATCTAGAATAGACTAAGATGTTGGAAGGGTTTACAGTCTTCTCTATGTACTCTATAGAAGGACATCTAGAATAGACTAAGATGTTGGAGGGGTTTACCGTCTTCTCTATGTACTCTACAGAAGGACATCTAGAATAGACTAAGAAGATGTTGGGAGAGGGTATTTACCAGTCTTCTCTATGTACTCTACAGAAGGACATCTAGAATAGACTAAGATGTTGGAGGGGTTTACAGTCAATAAAAGGGAAAGACTGAAAATGCACAGAGAAATTATGAACTACAGTTGGTTTATTATGGTAGTAAGGGTGGGAATTAAATCATACAAGAAGCTATTAATGCCATACAAGGTTATCATGTTTTATTTCCAAATTTCCCTTTAAGGAGCTAACTAAAATTATTTCCATTTGAAAGCCAAAGAATGTCCCATATTTATGGCTCAGATTTCTTTTCTTGTGTCACTTTAGCCTCTCCACATACTTCACAATCTATGTCAAGTTGGAGGGGAGAACTGGCAGTAAACAACAGAGTCACTGTGCTGAAGTGGGGTTTGAGGAGGGATACTGGCTTCTGGGTCAGAAACCTGGAGTCCAAACATGTATGCTTACAAACTCTCTAGATTTAGGAGATATTAAATTTTGATAACCTTGAGTTTCCCAGTTAAGGGATAAAGTAAGATTCTCATGGCTGTTGTGAGGACTAATTGCAGGGGCTCTTGAGAAATACACACAGAAACATATATAGGTGCATATATTAAATGGAGTTACTCTACATACGTGGGATGATAATGCTTTCACTAAGCCCTAGTCATAGACTTCAACAAAAACACTAATACCAGACATGGAAAACTGTCCTTTGAGCTATTTGTCATGGAAGTCCAAGAGACGCCTCAAACCATGTAGATCATTCACATTGCCCTTGATTGCTAAAGTGAAGATGACCATTGCATGATCATTATTTCAGACGCTGGACTTGGAGGAATGGAGTTAGAACTAGCCTGGAAACTTCCTTCCTGAGGACCAGCTCTCACAGTATCAGAATGGGCCATGCACGCTGCCAAAGGCGAGGAGCAATCAAAGTCCTACCAGCTATTTGTCTAAGACCCATAACATTGACTGGCTTAGCAAGATATCCCCATAATGTAGTGGGTGAGTTTCGTTGTTGTTTTGTTTCATTTTAATCATTGGTGGTTTGAATGAGATGCTCCACATAGTCTCAGCTATTTGAATAGTTGGTCCCTAGTTTTTGATGTTATTTGGGTGAATTAAGGAAGTGTGGACTTGCTTAAGGAAGTATGGTGCTGAAGGTGTGCTTTGAGCATTTAAAAAGACTCATACCATTTTAAGTTCACTCTTTCTGCCTATACTGCAGTTTAAGATGTGAGCATTCAGGCCCCGACTTCCTTCTGGACCAGAGTGAGTATCCAGGCCAACCTGCACCCATCCCTAGCACCAGCCACTCCGGAAGACCTGCCCAACTTGGCCCCAGGTTCTGGCCACCAGGCAGGTCCCTTCTAGCCCCACCAGGAGGGATTCCCCTTTTCCAAGCCCCCCGGCAGCCCCAGCAATCTCCGCGCCCTGCCCCCACGCCCATTTGCCCAAGACCCAGCCACTTCCTGAGACTTAGAGACCAGCCCCCAGCTCCCATCCTGTCCCGACTTCCTTCTGGACCAGAGGTGAGTATCCGGCCCAACCCGGACCCCATCCCTGGGTACCAGCCACTCAAGAAGACCTGCCCAACTTGGCCCCAGGTTCTGGCCACCGGGCAGGTCCCTTCTAGCCCACTGAGGGATCCCCTTTTCCAAGCCCCCCTGGCAGCCCCTGCAATCTCCATGCCTGCCCCCACGCCCATCTGACCGAGACCCCAGCCACCTCCTGAGACTTAGAGACCGGCCCCCAGCTCCCATCCTGCTCCCGACTTCCCTTCTGGACCAGAGACTTCCGGTCCAGATAAGAGCTTCCATCCTGCCCCGGAGTTCCCATTTGGACAAGAGAACTCCCATCTGGACAAGAGAGAGAGACTTCCTGAATCTGTCAGCTCTTTCTGAACCAAGTACACTGATAAGACCAAGAAGGAACCACAAGGAGATGGGCAGACGTCAAGGCAGAAGTACATACAACAAAATGAAGAGCAATACAGCATCACCAGAACCTAGCCCACCTCCAACATCTAGACCTGAACATCAAAAATTGGAAGAAGCAGAAGAAAGTAGCCTTATGAGTAACATCATGAAGAAGGTAGAGGCTTGTGTAGAGGAAAAGACAAGAAAATTGGAAGAACGCTGTAAACAACTAGAGGAAAGGGCAAACAAATTAGAAGAAAACAATAAAGTCCTGAAGAAAACAATAAAGTCTGGAAGAAAACAATAAAGTACTGAAGAAAACAATAAAGTACTGAAAGAAAATCATGAAAAAGCAATGAAACAAATAAAGGAAACAGTCCAAGACCTGAAAAGGGAAATTGAAAAAATAAAGAAGACACAAACAGAGGGAATGCTGGAAATAGAAAATCTGAGTAAAAGATCAGGAACTTCAGATGCAAGTATAACCAACAGAATGCAAGAGATGGAAGAGAGGATCTCTGGCATTGAAGATACAGTAGAAGAAATAGTTTCATCAGTCGAAGGAAACACTAAAGCCAACAAAGTCATGAACCAAAATGTCCAAGAAATTTGGGACACCATGAAAAGACCAAACCTACGAATTATAGGGATAGAAGAAGGTGAAGAATACCAACTCAAAGGCACAGAAAATATATTCAACAAAATTATAGAAGAAAACTTTCCCAACTTAAAGAAGGAAATGCCTATGAAGATACAAGAAGCCTATAGAACACCAAACAGACTAGACCCCCAAAAAAGTCCCTCGACACATAATAATTAAACAACTAAATGTACAGAATAAAGAAAGAATATTAAGAGCAGCCAAGGAAAAAGGCCAAGTGACCTATAAAGGTAAACCCATCAGAATAACACCCGATTTCTCAATGGAGACTTTGAAAGCCAGAAGGACCTGGACAGATGTAATGCAGACACTAAGAGACCATGGATGTCAGCCCAGACTAATATACCCAGCAAAACTTTCAATCATCATAGACGGAAGGAACAAGACATTCGAAGACAAAGCCAGATTTAAACAATACTATCCACAAACCCAGCCCTACAGAAAGCACTAGAAGGAAAATTCCAACCGAAGGAAGTCAGATACACACTCGAAAACACAGGCAATAGATAAAGCCACAACAGTAAACCCCAAAGAAGAGAAGTACACACACACTACCACCAAAAATAACAGGGATGAACAATCACTGGTCATTAATATCCTTAATATCAACGGACTTAATTCACCTATAAAAAGACATAGGCTTACAGAATGGATACGAAAGCAGGACCCATCTTTCTGCTGCATACAAGAAACACATCTCAAATTCAAAGACAGACACTACCTAAGAATAAAAGGCTGGGAAAAGACTTTCCAATCAAATGGTCTTAAGAAACAAGCGGGTGTAGCCATCCTGATATCCAACAAAATAGACTTCAAACTAAAATCAATCAAAAGAGATCAAGAAGGGCATTACATACTCATCACAGGAAAGATCCACCAAGATGAAGTTTCAATTCTGAACATTTATGCCCCAAACACAAGGGCACCCACATATGTAAAAGAAACATTACTAAAGCTTAAACCACATATAAAACCCCACACATTAATAGTGGGAGATCTCAACACCCCACTTTCACCACTGGACAGATCTCCCAAATCGAAACTTAACAGAGAAATAAAGGACTTAACTGATGTCATGACCCAATTGGACCTAATAGATATCTACAGAACATTCCATCCTAACAAGAAAGAATATACCTTCTTCTCAGCACCCCATGGAACTTTCTCTAAAATCGACCACATACTTGGCCACAAAGCAAATCTCAACAGATACAAAACAATTAGAATAACCTCCTGTGTTCTATCAGACCACCATGGTTTAAAGTTAGATTTCAACAACAACAAAAACTACAGAAAACCTACAATCTCATGGAAACTGAATAATGCTCAACTGAATCACCAATGGTTAAGGAAGAAATAAAGAAAGAAATTAAAGACTTCCTAGAGATCAATGAAAATGAAGACACCACATACCCAAACTTATGGGACACTATGAAAGCAGTGCTAAGAGGGAAATTCATAGCACTAAATGCCACATAAAGAAGTTGGAGAAATCCCACACTAGTGACTTAACAGCACACCTGAAAGCTCTAGAACAAGAAGAAGCAAAGTCTCCCAGGAAGAATAGACGCCAGGAAATTATCAAAGTGAGAGGTGAAATTAATAAATTAGAAACTAAGAGAATAATACAAAAAATTAATGAAACAAGAGTTGGTTCTTTGAGAAAATCAACAAGATAGACAAGCCCTTATCCAAACTAACCAAAAGACAGAGAGAGAGAATCCAAATCAACAAAATCAGAAATGAAAAGGGGGACATAACAACAGACATTGAGGAAATCCAGAGAATTATAAGGTCATATTTCAAAAACCTCTACTCCACAAAACTGGAAAACCTAAAAGAAATGGACATTTTTCTGGATAGGTACCACATACCTAAGTTAAACCAAGACCAGATAAACTATTTAAATAGACCAATAACCCCTAAGGAAATAGAAACAGTCATTAAAAGTCTCCCAACCAAAAAAAGCCCAGGACCAGATGGTTTCAGCGCAGAATTCTACCAGATCTTCAAAGAAGAGTTAATACCAATACTCTCTAAATTGTTCCACATAATAGAAACAGAAGGAACATTACCAAACTCCTTCTATGAGGCTACAATTACCCTGATTCCTAAACCAAACAAGGATGCAACAAAGAAAGAGAACTACAGACCGATCTCCCTCATGAACATTGATGCAAAAATACTCAATAAAATACTGGCAAACAGACTCCAAGAACACATCAGAACAATTATCCACCATGATCAAGTAGGCTTCATCCCAGGGATGCAAGGGTGGTTCAACATACGAAAGTCCATCAATGTAATACACCATATAAACAAACTCAAAGAAAAAAACACATGATCATCTCACTAGATGCAGAAAAGGCATTTGACAAAATCCAACACCCCTTCATGATAAAAGTCTTGGAGCGATCAGGAATACAGGGAACATACCTAAACATAATAAAGGCAATTTACAGCAAGCCAACAGCCAACATCAAATTAAATGGAGAGAAACTCAAAGCAATTCCACTAAAATCAGGAACGAGGCAAGGCTGTCCACTCTCCCCATACTTATTCAATATAGTACTTGAAGTTCTAGCCAGAGCAATAAGACAACATAAGGAGATTAAGGGGATACAAATTGGAAAGGAAGAAGTCAAGCTTTCCCTATTTGCAGATGACATGATAGTATACTTGAGTGACCCCATGATACCACCCAGGAACTGATAAAGCTTATAAACACCTTCAGCAACATAGCAGGATACAAGATCAACTCAAAAAAATCAGTAGCCCTCCTATATACAATGGACAAAGAAGCTGAGAAGGCAATTAGAGATACATCACCCTTTACAATAGCCACAAATGACATAAAATACCTTGGGTAACACTAACCAAGCAAGTGAAGGACCTATATGACAAGAACTTTAAGTCCCTGAAAAAAGAAATTGAAGAAGATGTCAGAAAATGGAAAGATCTCCCATGCTCATGGATAGGCAGGGTTAACATAGTAAAAATGGCAATCTTACCAAAAGCAATCTACAGATTCAATGCAATCCCCATCAAAATACCAACACAATTCTTCACAGACCTGGAAAGAATAATACTCAACTTCATATGGAAAAACAAAAAACCCAGGATAGCCAAAAGAATCCTGTACAATAAAACAACTCTGGAGGCATCACAATCCTGACTTCAAGCTCTACTATAGAGCTACAGTAATAAAAACAGCTTGGTATTGGCATAAAAACCGACATGTGGACCAATGGAATCGAATTGAAGACCCTGACATTAACCCACACACCTATGAACATATAATTTTTGACAAAGAAGCCAAAAGTGTACAATGGAAAAAGAAAGCATCTTCAACAAATGGTGCTGGCATAACTGGATATCAACGTGTAGAAGGCTGCAAATAGATCCATATCTGTCACCGTGCACAAAACTTAAGTCCAAGTGGATCAAGGACCTCAACATAAATCCAGCTACTCTGAACCTGCTAGAAGAGAAAGTAGGAAGTAGTCTTGAACGCATTGGCATAGGAGATCACTTCCTAAATATAACACCAGTAGCACAGACACTGAGACAAACAATCAATCAATGGGACCTCTTGAAACTGAGAAGCTTTTGTAGAGCAAAGGATACAGTCAACAAGGCAAAGCGACAGCCTACAGAATGGGAAAAGATCTTCACCAACCCCACATGTGACAGAGGACTGATATCCAGAATATATAAGGAACTCAAGAAATTAGACATCAAAACGACCAACAGTCCAATTGAGAAATGGGCTTTAGAACTAAACAGAGAATTCTCAACAGAGGAAACTCAAATGGCTGAAAGACATTTAAGGAATTGCTCAACATCCCTAATCATCAGGGAAATGCAAATCAAAACAACTCTGAGATACCACCTTATGCCTGTCAGAATGGCTAAGATCAAAAACACTGAAGACACTTTATGCTGGAGAGGATGTGGAACTAGGGGAACTCTCCTCCACTGCTGGTGGGAATGCAAGCTTGTACAACCACTTTGGAAATCAATATGGCGCTTTCTTAGAAAATTGGGAATCAATCTCCCCCAAGATCCAGCTATACCACTCTGGGCATATACCCAAGAAATGCTCAATCATACCACAAGAGCACTTGCTCAGCTATGTTCATATCAGCATTGTTTGTAATAGCCAAAACCTGGAAACAACCTAGATGCCCTTCAACTGAAGAATGGATAAATAAATTGTGGCACATATACACAATGGAATACTACTCAGCAGAGAAAAACAATGACATCAAGAGGTTTGCAGGCAAATGGATGGATCTAGAAAAAATCATCCTGGGTGAGGTAACCCAGACTCAGAAAGACAAATATGGTATGTACTCACTCATAGGAAGATGCTAGATGTGGAACAAGGATGACTGGACTGCTACTCACATCACCAGTGAGGCTACCTGGAAAACAGGACCCCAAGAAAGACACGGAGAAATGGATGAGATCTACATGAACAGCCTGGACATGAGTGGGAGCAATGAAGGCGAGCGTCGAGGGAAAGAGAACGGGAGATCCTAGCTGGATCAAGAAAAGAGAGGGAGAACAAGGAATAAGAGACCATGGTAAATGAAGATCACATGAGAAAAGGAAGAAACAAAGAGCTAAAGAGGCCCACAGAAATCCACAAAGATACCCCCACAAAAGACTGCTGGCAATGGTCGAGAGACAGCCAGGACTGACTTACTCTGGTGATGGGATGGCCAAACACCCTAATAGTTGTGCCATAAACCCCATCCAAGGACTGAGGAATCTGGATGCAGACATCCACGCTAGGCCCCGGGTGGAGCGCTGGGAGTCTAATTAGTGAGAAAGAGGAGGGTTTATATGAGCGAGAAGTGTTGAAACCAAGGTTGGATAAAGCACAGGGACAAATACCAAATGAATGGAAACACATGAACTATGAACCAAAGGCTGAGGGCCCCAACTGGATCAGGCCCTCTGAATAGGTGAGACAGTCGATTGGCTTGATCTGTTTGGGAGGCATCTAGGCAGTGGTACCAGGTCCTGGGCTCGTTGCATGAGTTAGCTGTTTGAAACCTGGGACTTATGCAGGGACGCTTGGCTCAATCTGGGAGGAGGGGACTGGACCTGCCTGGACTGAGTCTATCAGGTCGATCCCAGTCCTCGGGGAGACCTTGATCTGGAGGAGGTGGGAATGGGGGGTGGGCTGGGGGAAGGGGAGGGGGCAGGAAGGGAGAGAACAAGGGAATCTGTGGCTATTATGTAGAACTGAATAGTATTGTAAAATAAAAAAAAAAAAAAAAATAAAATAAATAAAAAAAAAAAGATGTGAGCATTCACCTTGATGCTCCAGAATCATGCCTACAAGCTGCTTTGTCATGGTGATAGACTCTTATTCTTCTGGAACTGTAAGCCAAAATAATCCTGTCTTTCTATAAATTGCATTAGTAATGGTATTTTATGACAGAGATAGAAAGTAACTAATGCAATAACTAATAGTTGTCTAATTGGACTTAAGGCCCACTAAACAGGAAAGAGTTAATGCCTGGTACTTTACACAAGCCAGTTGCCCATGGGTGAAGAGATCATAGACCTAGAGGAGAACCTACCACTGCCATTTTCTTAAACCAATTGATTTTCTAAATGTATTTCAAATACTTATCCTTATACTCACAGATAAATATAGTTCTCATCACTCATCAAATAGTTTTTTTTTTTTTGTAATAGATTGCAACTATTACAGAGTTCATGTAGTGGTAGCCATTCCAGCTTTGATCTGGAAGTTCAACCCCATTGAGGCTTCGGCAACAGGCGGGGCCTAGGGACGGTACCGAGAGACCCAAGATCTGGATGGGCCAGCGCTCTCTAATGATGAAACTGCAGAGAATGAATGACCACGGGTTACCCAGTCCCAGCTGATACATCAGGGAGAAATTGTGGAATGGGAATCAGAAGGATTGTAAGAGCCAGGAGACCAGAACACTTGCTGATAGACAGTGTTCTTCAAGTCATGACATAGAAGTCTCGCATGCATGAAACCTCAGCAATATGGCTCTCTGAAATAAAGCAATGACAACACCAGCTGACTTATGGTATAGATGGGAAATTTTCATTAAGGCCCTGCACACAGATGAAGAGTACAAGGAAACAGTGGTTTCTGAGAGAGGGGAAATCATTTTTTTTTTTTCAAGAGATTGAGCACCCTTATAGGCTATCCAATCCAAGTGGTCAGCACTAAACCTATGTACATAAGTAAGTGGTTGTATTAATTACTTTTTGTTGGTTATAATAAAATACCACGACAAAGGCAACTTACAGAAGGAAGGATTGATTTGGGTTTACTGTTCCAAGTGGGAGTCCATAATGTTAGGGAAGACCTGATATCATTCAGCCAGAGTAGGAAGCTGAGAGATCACATCTTTAGCATAAACAAAAGTGGGGTGAGGCTATACACTCTTAAAACTTGCCCCTAGTGACATACTTCCCCAGCAAGGCTCTACTGCCCTGTAACTTCCCCAAACAGGGCCATTAACTGAGGACCAAGTGCTCAAATCAGGATGCTCTTTTTTTTTTTTTTTTTTTTTTTTTTTTTTTTTTTTTTTTTTTGGAGACAGGGTTTCTCTGTGTATGGAGCCTTTCCTGGAACTCATAGTCCAGGCTGGCCTCGAACTCACAGAGATTCACCTGGCTCTGCCCCCTGAGTGCTGGGATTAAAGGCATGTACCACCACCACCCAACAATGGGGTGTTCTTATTCAAACCATCACTGGTGTGTGTGTGTGTGGTGTGTGTGTGTGTTGTGTGTGTGTGTGTGGTGTGTGTGCACATGTCTATAAACAAAGAAGAAGAGGTCATGACTTGAGAAGAAGGGAAGGGGAACATTGGAGGAGCTGAAGGGCAGATAGCAGATGGAAATATTTAAACATAGTATCACATAGGAAATTCTCAAAAAATAAAAATTAATAAAATAAATCATTTTAAAGAAGAAAAGAATTTTTTCCCTTCATGTTTTGTCTTAAAGCCATTATTGCTAACTGCAAAGAATTCTCAACTTCTGAAAGAGCAGTGGCTCAAATTTCATGTTTCAAATAAGTTCATACTACTATGTTTTCTGTAGAAAGCTTGCTTTTATGAAGCACACTACAAATTCATGCATTAATTACTTCAGAGTACTTCCTTTCCTTTCCCTCACCTATTTCTTACCTTCTCTTCTCTGCCCAGCCCCACAGAGAAAAGGAAGCACAGTTTATGAGACTCAAGATGTGATTGTTTTACAAGAAATGCAACTTCTAGATTGGACTTGAGGTAAAAATGGGATTTCCATTTTACAGAAGCGATGTTTTCCACAATACCATCACATCCCCACCTTAGTACAGTGGGAGATCAAGTTTTACTCTTCAAAGCCCATGTCACAAATTATCCAAAGGTCAGGGTCACTCACTGGTAGAACCCCACTTTCCTAGACCTGTGTCACCTGCCTGTTCTCATGCACTCTGACTGCTGGAATCTTTGTTAGCTATTGCTTAGATACCAGATCAGGTCCAGGAAAGGATGCCCTATATTGAGGAATAGGCTCTTTTTTATTTACAAATGTGAAAACCTGCATCCAGGCATATCTCTTCTACAATGCAGTGAACCTTCCAAACCCTTGTCTTAGTCTCTTGGAACCAAACAAAATTACATGCCACTGTGTGCTGTATATCACAGTTAGAGGGTTTATAACTCCAGGCTGAGAGGAGTTTGGGAATGGGCTACTCTGGCAAGCTGGAACTGGCTGTACCTTTGACTGACAGGTTGCCATTTTCTGAGGTTTGATTATTTGGATCCTTCCCCTGTCTACCCCCCCCCCCAATACAACAAACAAACTAAAAACCCTTAACCTTGGAGATCTTTGGCATTTGACCCCAATATTTTTATACAGTAACCATACATACATTTATCACTCTGTGCTTTATGAACAGTGAAGTTTATTACGCTGCACTCAACCTCATTTAACCTTTTCTCTTGAAGCAATCTTTTAAAACAGAGTGTGGGGGTTTATACAATCAAGGCTGGCGGCTTTTTCAGAAAATTCTTTAGCATTGATGCTTGTGGTCAGTCAGCATTTGTTGATATGTTGAGATAAAACTTACCCTTTTGGTTCTCTGAAGGAACCAGAATCTTGAGGTTTTTGGATTGGTAGGAATTTAGAATTGGAAGGCCTCAGAATCCATCAGTTCCTTCTGCACAGCATCATCTCTTCCATCTCTGAGCACTTCTCTTTCCTCTTTCCTTATTTGCTCATCTATTATCTCACAAGGGTCACTACATACCTGGAAGACATTCTGTCTCAATGTGAAACTCCATTCTTAAAAGGATTTGCGTCTAAATCACACTATAAAACTTAATGTTTTATTATCATAAACTATTTTAGATTTTGTTTGTACACATACTTCATTCCCTACTTGCTTGCCTGAAGTCTGGAAATGCATGTTATACTCCTGAATTCCATTCAAACTTACCTCCAAGCTTGATGTATGCAAGAAGCCTGCACAGATTGAAGGATTCGTTTTGACCATAGCACTTTGAAAAATAAGTGTTTAATACTTAAGTAGTAAAGTAATCCAGCAAGGATCAGACTCCCGGTCTGGGAGGTTCTGGAAGTCAATATGGCTCAACCAGACCTGTTAGACTATGTATCTGATGACATCTCCATGTTGATTCATAGACCTGTGAAGCCTGAGCCATCTTTTTATTTCCTCTGTTTCTCAGTTGAGGTGAAAGGCCTCCTCAAATGATGGAACTGACAAGAGATGTGTTAGTCTCAATGAGAAGGTGCGCCATGCTGCACTGGGATGTATGTAGATGTGCACATGCCATCTCCACTGTGAATATTTCAAAAGCTCCCTGGATGCTGGTCATGAGACTTCTAGCTTGTCATGTGTTCCACTGAAGCCAGTGTCCATCAACAGGGACAACTTGCCTCTCTTGTTGGGGAAACTGAAGGTGCTGACTCTTGTTTTAAATAGCTCTGCATGTGTTCAACAGTGCCAAGACCATTCTCCCCTATGTATGAGTGAGGTCTTCTCTACTGGCTGCCACCAGGAATGACTCTCCAATGGGGGGGAAGGAGACTCAGCTGTTAGCAGGATCACCATGTCATTTCACAAGGAGAGCAGAGTGGGTGCCGAGGTATACATCCACTAGCAGAACTTCCAGGTGAATTGTGTGGGAGAGAATAAATTGAACCCCTGGCCACCCAACTAGCAAGCATGTGTTAAGGAACAGTAAGGGCAAGGTGTGAGATTAAGGAGGGATTGAATAGTATAGGTTCTTACTTTTAAATATTATAAATTGTCAGCAGCTTATACTTCATCAAAAAGACAGTAAACATAATGTCAATTTGTAAATTTCATATTTAATTAATATAGGACTATTTTTGCAGTTCTCATTTTATTAAAAGGAGCCAAAAGAAAAGTAGGAAGGGGAAGAAAGCAGAAAATGGATTATACCAATAGTTTGCAGCATATATCATTTAATGGGGTGCGGAACTTCTCATTCCCCATGTCTTTAGAGTTTCAGGTTGGGTGCCCTTGTTTGGCAAAAAAAAAAAAAAAAAAAAAAAAAAAAAAAGAACCCATTTTTGTTAAGTGCATAGGCAGCATGAACTTGGCCAATGTACCAGCCTCCTAGGAATACTAAATGTACCCTATTTTATTTATAGGAAAGAAGCAAATTAAGACAGACCTCTTTTGTGCAACCATAAACTGCATTTAACAAGACCTGGGGCTTGGAATCCATGGCGAGGCTGCTTGCTTTTCCTGGCACCTTGTTAAACATGGTTGAAAGTTGGCGTGCTGGGTACAGCCTGCGTTCTCTTTGTTCCTGGAATGGTTCGAATGGCCTGGTAGACCTGGGCAGACCAGCTGTAATCTCAAACGTGTGTTGGAAGAGAGGAGCACTCACTATCGCCCACAACCGTTGGGCCTGAGGACAACCCTCAGAAGAACGAGACTGCTCCACCAATGCCTCCAGTGTCTAACGATGCTTATTATCGAGCTGTTCTTCCTACGTCTCAATGGAATCCTTCATCCTGTAGTTCAGTGCACTCCTTTTGTTCTGTCCCGAATAAAGATGGAGAAACAGCTGGTCAGCATTCCCTGTAGAATAACTCTCGAGACACTTGAAAACTATTATTAATTCCCTCTTAGTCCTCCTCTCTCCAGAACAATAATGTGGCTTTCTCCTGATCACTCCCCATTTACCTTTTCTCTTTGTCTTTGGGTTCTTCTCCAGATGCTTGCTTTTTGAAGTCACTTGGAAATCTAAATGCAATAATGGTTGGGATGTTGTTCTCTCGTAGCATGCACTTATTTGTAAGGTTTCATCTTTATCCCAGGATGTCATCAATTGCTGAAATTACTGCAGACTTCTCCGTCTAGTATTTTGGTTCTAGAGAGATTTTACAAGGAAAGTTCTTTCTCTCTGTGTGTGCATGTTAGATGTGCTTGTGAGAATAGTGGTTTCTCCAGGTATTTATACTAAAGTCTTTTAAAATATTACCCCATGACATACTGTGCTGTATTGCTTTAGATGTGCTCATTAAATTAGGGATCGTCCATCGTTCTATGATATATGTGTATAAGAGTCCATATACTAACTTTGGTAATTAGTAATAGCTTCTCAGAATTCAGGGGTAAAATGGCTTCTGGGCTGTATGTCAGTAAGTGGAAAATAAGAAGGTGGAAGTGAGTGTTTCACAGCATTGGTGTGACTAGGAAACAAGTTGGCAGTACTATTGCCAAGTTTATAGGGTGCCTAACTAAGAGATTCAAAAGCTAAAATCATAAACTATTGTGAAAATTATTTTTTCTTTCCCCATTAGGTAGTATAGTCTTTTTATTGACTCATCTGTGTGGAACATCACTAACTAATTTCTCATTTACTTTACTTCATACACCCCAGGATACTTTACAACCCCTCTTTCCTCTGAATCCTGCATTCTGTTGGCTAGCAAGCAGCCCTGAGGAGCATCACCATTTGTCTGTCACATCCTAGGAATTTGTCAACTCCTTGGATTGCTCCTAAGAGCTCCATAAGTGACCATGTAGCTTCTGCTGCCATGCTCTTGTTGGCCTAGGCTTGTCTTTTTTTTAAAGGCAACTCATCGATTGGGAGTCAGTGGCCAGTGTTGCCTGGTGTCACCCATTAAATGCCTCTCACTTCTGACTGTCTTTTGAGTTTTGCCACGCAGCTACCATCAGAACTACTTAGTTCTAGTTTTCATTCATTTTCCAGTCATCATTTCATTTCAAAAGTAATTTAAATAGTTTTTACACATTCAAAGCATTTTTTTTCTACCCATCTAGAATCTGCCTTCCCTTTCCGTCTATCCAAATTTTGTGTGAATGCAATCCTCCACGAAGTTTTCTACTAAATTGCTACTCTTTAGTGGCATCTCTTTTGATCTAAACTCCCTACAATTCCATCCTCTCTTGGCCCAAGTATACAGCTGTGTACCTTGCTAACTGCTCCATGTGAGCCAATCGGTATCTTTCTTCTTCTGGGAGGACAGCTGTCTCCTCTGCCTTTTTGTTTAACTTTCTTTTCATCTGTATCAGTCTGTCCCACAGCAGTGGGACACCCAGAAACAGCGCTCACAAACTTCCAATCCCAGGAGCCTCAGAATAACCAGGCTGACAGCATTTCACTAAGATGAGATTTTTAAAAAAGAATTCGATTAGTCTTTACGGATTTGGATAGATAAATTAATATTTCAGAAGGTATAGTTATTGGTGACATTAGTAAAGAAAAATGTATTTGGAGATCATACATAGTTAATAAATGATTCTCTTTGGAGGAAGAATAAAAGTGATTTCTTTTTGACAGAGCTTAAAGTGTTATTAATTACACAAATGCTAATATGGTGTTGGGGAACAGCATGGAAAGGCATGGGAATGCAATTTCTCACCTGGCTTGCATAAAATGGTGATGAGATGTTCACTTCAACATTTCTCTCCTCTAGTGCACATATCAGTGAACATATCAGAAAACCGCAGGCAAAATTCAAAGCAAGAAAGAGTCTCGATCAATCATTAGTGCCGAATAATCAGCAGGACAATGAAGGAAAAGCAGAAGACACCTGTTGCCTACAGCGTGTGTCTCATGTTGTGAGAGGCCACTCTTCAGCTGAAGAAATCTGGAAAACTCAGGCACGACACTGGAGGACCCAGCCCTGACTTTCCTCCGTTCCCTGTGTGAGAGCAGGAGTAAAGCTGTCTCCAACCCACCTGAGGGGCAAAGCGCAATCACGCCATAACACTGCATCTCTAAGCCACAACATAGCAGCTTAATTGATTTATACTTTATTCTTTTCAAAAGGCAGCAGAGTGTCAGAGGTCTTTCTTTTGTGTAGTGCTGCAAAACTGGTTGTCAAACACCCTCCACTCATTTAATAATTTATCCCATTTGGTAGAAGAAAGGCAACTGACACGCAGTAAATCTACTCCATATTTAAATTACCGCATTGAACAATAACGAGAATGAAAAATCTAGTCCATTATTTAAAATTAAACATATATGAAACTGTTTTGTCCAAATTATCACCAAAGGCTGTAGTTTAAAGAGAGAACTGAAGCCCTGAGTGGAATAAAAATGCCTAACGGTGCTTTTGAAAGTGGCAGTGGATTATTTATTCTATTTTTTCTATACATAAGGAATTGAGCTAAATGAACAATGTTTAAGCATGTCAGAATTTCATCAATTTTGCATGAGCATTCTCAAATATCCTGGTGGGGGTAATTGCTTGCAAATACATTTAAACTAATGATATGTTATATCCTTACTTGATATAAAACTATTAAAAGATACGTTATTGCATTTGACAATGCCATGCAGCTGGGTCAGATCTTAATGACAGATCTCTGCATTTGTGAATTAAGATACACTCTGCTGGAAGCAAATATTTTGTAAAAATAAAAGCTATATACTATGTAAGTTTGATCATTTATCTAAAAGTTTTTTTTTTCTGTGTGTTGGATACTACAGGAGGTAAGAGAGAAGAGCTTTGTCCCTCTCCTAGAACTGGAAAAGGACTCGGGGTAGAAATGCGCCCTTCTTTCACCCTCTCTGCTCTCCTCAGCAGAAGAGAGAACTTGTGAAACCCAGTGTGGTTGGAAAGACCCACTTAGAGTGTGGTTTGCAGCCCTCCCATGCCGAGGTGACTGACATTCCTCAGACCAGTTAGAGAAAGTGGCCCTTTCCCCTGTGAAAGCATGCATGCACATGTGCGTGCGCGCGCGCGCGCGCGCACACACACACACACAGCACACACACACACAGCACACACACAGCACACACACACACACAGCACACACACACACACACACAACACACACACAGCACACACATACACAGCACACACACACACACACACACACGCACGCACGCACGCACGCATGCACGGGTGCACGCTCATGAACACATACATACACATACATTTATTTTCCAGGTGAATCAAACTAGGCCAAAAAGAAATATTGGATGGAAAAAATAATTCAGGGAAAAAATGAAATTAAAAAAAATCTACTGACAGAAATACTTTTGTAGAAGAAAATATAAAAATTTGACTCAAAGACTTTGGTCCTTCACTTCTGGGATATTGCCTTTTTTATTTTAGTCCATTCTTAGTTTTGCCTGAGGTCAGTAGAGAGAGGCTCCAGTTTGTATCAGCTTGGGTTAATTTGTCTGGTCCTGTGATCAAAATCCCAGTGTGATTTCTCTTATTGACAAAGAGCTAAAATGCATATTAATTTGTTTCCAGTGCCAGGATTCTTGAGACTCCAAAGATGGATTGTGAAGCAGGCATTAGTGCTTATGCGTGATTATGGAACTAGAGGAGCTGGCCTGGCATCCCACTGCAAGTCAGATGATGTTATGATTACAAGGGAGTATTGATATACTTCCCTAATTGTTTCTTAGGACTTTGGTTTCTGTTTATGATGTCATTACAAAGCTATGTATTATCTACATAATCGCCAAGGAAAAGACTCTCCTGAAGGGAAATGCATCCCACTGAGATAATGCAGTAAGCTGCTGCTATACATCCAAAGGCATATGCATGGTGTTGAAATAATAAGAGCATGGAATAATGATGCATTCCTGTTCCCATCATCACAGAAAGCTTTCCCCAAATTATCACTATTTCTGGCTTAATTGATCTATGAGCAGTGAGAGGATTTCGGCAAGTGGATGGCTTTTGGGTCTAGTCCACACACAGAACAGCTCTGACAGTACCGGCCTAAGAAAGGCCAGCAACTCTGCAGAAGCTGAGATCTGCCCACGTAGAAGGTACATTGCATCTCTCTGCAAGCCTGTGTACCTTTGTGTGAGTGTGTATGAGAATCTCCCCGCCCCCTGCCCCACACCACAACCACCACTACTCAGTTGATGGCTTGGGGGTGAAAAATAAAGGAAGATAAACTTGCCTCTGGAGCAAGGGAAGATAATTTTTCTCAGGCGCTGTCTCTTCACAGAGTGAAAAAAATTACATATTATTGTCACTTGGTGTTACATATATATGGAGTTTTCTCCTTGGCTCGGCAGCCGAGCACGGCAAAGAACAGTACAATACACCTTTACTGCAAGGTTTGCAGTTACATGGTAATTCTGATACATGGCCTCGCCTTTCTTTAAAAGGTACGCAGACTCTGATTTTCAACATCATTGAAGATTATTTACAACTTCACTTCATAATATACCGTAAATTTTATTATAAAGCACCAATTCCTGGGCTCCTAAGAACAATCTTAGGCAAGAGTACCCTATACTTCTTACTCTTTCCATAATGTGAGGGACCTAATGAAGCTCTTTATGCAAATTTTCCAGTTATCGGGTAAAACTTTCACATAGAAAATCTGTCACATGTTGTAAAATTTCTTTATGTTATCAAACGCTAATGATGACTCAGAACACAGCCCACAGAGGATCTTTGAAATCCTTCATAAAACTGTATTCCACCCCAATATCAGAGGGGCCTTGGAAATTCCACCACTCTGAAGACGCCGGTTTGTAATTAGCACGGTGCGGGCTTCTCTGCCCTCTGAAACTATAATGTTAATTACAAAAATTACACTGTGTTTAAAAGTGCAATTAAGAGACTCCATCGCACAAAGGGAATCTTGGAACCTCTTTTCACACTTTGAAGCCAGGTCATAATGTAGCCCATAAAAAGGAGGCCAAGGCTCATTCCCTTTTAAAGGCTTCAGAAGACCAGAGAGGCGATCTCAGTGAGAGTATGTTCTACTGAGCTCCGCAGCGCCTTAATGAACAGTGTTCTACCTGGAGCAAGGGACTAGGCAAAAGGAGAAAATGAGCTGAAAAATGATGGCCGCCCCACACTCAGCGTGGCTGCTGTCAACATTATTGCCCAGCTTGGGTCGATGCTGGGCCAAGTCTGGAATCATTCGCTTGGTCCTGGTGGCTGCTGGCTCTCATACTGGGATGCAGGTCTAGTCTATATATGCAGAGTGATGAGATGGACTGGGGTAGATTTAGAACGACTTTTGTACTTTGTTCAGGACAGACCACTATTAAGACACATTGGAACAAAAAACAAGTTAGGCCAGGGAATAAGCCTCAACTCAAACTTCTGGGGCGAAATAAAGGGGCTCTTATAAAATTATGGTGATGACATTTTTGGGTGGTTTAATAGTGGGACCCAGGCAACATGACTGGTCATAAGATGTGGTTGATTAGTTCAAAGTGGGGTTTGTATACTAGTGGGTCAAACACTGGGCAAGAAATGGAAGCCTTGAATTTACCTTTCCTGTCTCCAACAATGTGACATTTAGCAATTATTCAAATTCATGGGCTTTCAATTTCCCCATCATAATAGTGAGTACATTACAGGTCTGAGGGAATTATGGTCAAATTATCTGGAACTATTACTGAAAGCAAACCTACTCAGCAGTTTGTACAGTAGTTACCGTGCACACCCTGTTCCTTGAGCTCTAGGAACTGTATGGACATACACCAGCTTTGGAGCAAGTTCTTTCCCTTGCTTTGTTCCCCGTGATGTGGTGACATCCTCCTCCCCTCTGGCCTCAGAATCTCAGAATGAGTCCTTATTTGGAAAGAGAGAATCCTTCTAGATGTGAGTAGTTAGTGTGAAGTCATTAGGGGCCTTCATCCAATAGGACTTAGGAATTTAAAGAAGAAAAAGCAAATGTGGGCACAGAGGCAAAGGTAGACAAGGAAGTCAGTACTAAAGGGCAGGAGAAGCCACCCATGGACAAGCAAAGAGGCAGGCCAGAGCAGCTTCCTCTCTTAGAGGAGCAGCTGGTGCTCCCTCATCTTACACCTTCAGCATCAGGAGTTGCAGGGCTGCTGGTCAGGTCCTGCTGCTTCTGCCACTCTTGGGCCGCAGCAGGACTAGGAACTAATGCATGCTGAAACTGAATGTCTCTTTCTGTGGGTCGTTTTGCTGAGAAAGTCATAGGCGATCTGACCTAGCATTTGGATACACTTACGTACTGACACATAGTCCTTTAGGTCATTGTTTTTGGACACATAAATCTTTCCTGAAGTCATACTGCCAGCAGGGACCTTCATGCACAATTCCGGACTCCAGAATCCTACTTTACTATTTGTTTGCTTTGCTTTAATTTTCCTTAGGAGATAGGCTGGTATGTGGAAATCCCGCTATCTCGGTGGTGTTTTTCTAGGGTCTAAACTGAGAAGCCTCCTCATTATGAAATAGAACCAGAATGAAGACCCTTAAAGAAGTTCCCAGAATGAAATCAGGCTGGGAAACTGGCTCTTCCATGCATATTGTGGGGACCAAGATGGTTTTCTAGAATCTCAGATGACAGAAATAGTTGCTCTAGAAAGAGATATTTATACAAGATAAAATATTCCGCAGATCCCAGGCAGGCATCTTACCACCCTCCATAATGCCCCCTTCTATCCCTTCTCCTTGACAAGAAGCATATGCACACACATGATTACAGACACTCATGGTAAGTACATCCAACATGGAGAATTTCATCTGTTTGGAGGTAGATTTGTATTTTGTATATTTTAAACATTTTATTTGCAAACTCTTCATGTATGCCTTTTGTGGATGTCTGTAACATTTAAGTTGGTATCTGCATAAGTCATTTCCATCAGGGGAATTTTTGATTCTCTGTCCCCTGAAAAGCCTGGGCTTCTAACCACAGCTATTTTGTAATCAAGAATGCCTATGTGACTTCTGAGCTGGGGCACTTTACTAAATCCATCCTTCCATTTACAAATAAGTTTCTTGTGAAGTCTAATGTGAAAACTCCCAACACTATCCAATAAATTACCAACCTGACCTTTTGTAGAAATGTTGAAACAGAATTAAAGATGGGAGAGGGAATTTCTTCCCTCATTCTCTCCCCCAAAAAAGTCTTGTGCAGTTTGCTGCCCATTGGCCTGGGCTATTTGGCCTCGGTGTCTGGAAAAACTCCCTTCCTCCTCCTCCATCTTCTACCTGCCCGACTCGTTACAGAACCAGACAGTTTACATATGTGATCCTTCCTATTTAGAAAATTAATGGTGTTTTCTGGCTCCAAATCACAGCTTGTGGTGCTCTGCAGGCGATGAAAAACTTGGCCAGCTTCAGCAGCAAGGCAGCCATTAGAAAATTAACCCTTGGTGACCAAGGAGCAAAGGTAGGCGAGCAGGGTCCTGGAGACGTGGCAGGCTGTAGCTTTCAGGTGTCGATACATATGTTAGCCATGTAGGAACAGCACACACGAGGCCCCCTGAGAGCTCCTAGCTAGCATGTTTGTGGCTGCCCACTGCAGAGAGGGCACGGACAGAGCTCTTGGCAGCCAATGCAACCAATATGCCACGCTTTTTATTAGAGCTCAGGAGAACACCCAGAGCCTGGCTTTGGAATCCCAGCCATCACTGTCTTGGCTCCACCTGATTAAAAGATGTGCCATTCATCGCCATCCCTGCGTGCCTCCATTTCACACCCCCGTGCTGTGCTCTCCCTGCCGGCCTTAGGAAATGGCTGACCTCAGAAAGACAGAGTCATAAAAGCCAGGGGAGAAACTTTAAAGTGATTAATTCCACATTAACTTAAGTCTCCTTTGCCTGCCTGCTTTCTGGATTTCCCCTCTTGTAACATATTTTCATGTGTGGTTTGGATTTCTCCCTCTTCTCCCCCTCCCGTGTGTGTGTGTGTGTGTGTGTGTGTGTGTGTGTGTGTGTGTGTGTGTGTTAGGGACACAAGGGTGATCAGGGGAAAGGACTTAAAATGTCAAGTCTAGCTTTGGAATTGTGGTTTCCTGAGGGCAATGTTCCTTGGGCCATTGTTACAGTTTTCTCTTTCACAGAACATACAGAGTCATGAATTGTGAAAGTTCATATCCAGCCTGGAATTTATCCCCCATAAATACAAATTTTATCTGTCCCATTCCAATGGAACCAGTAACACTCACCCCCAAATCCAATGGGCAGGGCTGCACCTTTCTGTGTTCACCTGTTAAACAATTGAGGTACAAGGACTCCAGATTCCGACAGTCCTGGCTCTTGGAGCCGTCACCAAGAGAGAAGCTGGCAGTCGGCAGTGCAGCAGGCAGAAGGGACAGGAGCTGGAAGCCTCCCTCGGCATCGCTCACACACCTAGCGTGCAGTCCTGAAGTGGGGTTTTATTTTTAGGTTCCTGGTACAAGAAAACACAGCTGCTTATTTTACTGCTCCTGAATGCTTGCTCCACGGCATTCAGAGAAATCAGGCTATATTCATCTCTAACATTGTGTAACAGCAGCTTTAATACAAACAGGGGTAAATAACAGTGGCACATTAATTACTCCTTTCTAGTTTACTTTGACAAAAATGTACTAAAATGAAGACTAATATAATTATAGATGATGCATTTTCAATTAGCCTTTGTTAATACTATTAATAAGATTAATAATATATACTAAAATGTCAATATGCTCATCTAAATAATTTTTTTTAAAAATCACCCTTTCAGGTTGCAGCATCAAACATGAAGGCACACAGTCTTAATTACATGTGCTCATCAACAAAGTTAAATGGCTGACATCCCTCAAGAGTGGCAGAGACAGAGAGGCAGACACCTAGCCTTCTGTGGGCTCACCTGTCTTAGCAAGGTTTTCCTTGTCTGTCAACATTAGCATTTATGGAGAGACCACAGCTATCTTGGCTCAGGGCTTTGCAAAGTTCCACCTAGTGAGGGCCATTCATGGCACGGCTTATTCTCTAATCCACACATATATAAATGACCTCTTTCTGAACTGAATGATAAAATGTGGCTTTTCCCCTTTATAATTTTAATAATATACAGCACAATGGTGACTGGTGTTAATGTATAGAATTAATTGCCCCAGTGAGACATTTCTTCTGAAAAAGCAATAATAGCTGGATTCTCCTTGAGATGTGAAAACCCTCTGGTATACTAATAAAATGAAAAAGGTTCACAAAATAATATTCTAAATAATTGGGTTCCCTGCTCCAAAGGACCCCATGTCGTTCCTCTTAAGTGTTCTAAAAAATGGCGATTATTCCTTGGGATTTAATAAAGCATAATTGAAAAAAAAATCAGTGAGAATGACACAGTGCAATCTCATTCATATCCCATTAATATTTCTAAAGGTGAAATTGTTTGCACTTTCTTAATAGTAAGAAGAACAGAAGTTTTCACAGTAAACAATACTGTTTGCTTGGTTGATAACATCTTGGTAACAAGCCCAATCTTTCTCATCGTGTGTGTGTGTGTGTGTGTGTGTGTGTGTGAGATTAAACTTCTTAACAGCGCAAATCAACTGGCCCTTTCCTCCCCAGAACCTGAGAAACTGCATTCTCCTACTGTGCTGTATTTATAATCCAATTAACATCTTTTGAATAGACTGTGTGTGTGTGTGTGTGTGTGTGTGTGTGTGTGTGTGTGTGTATACATGTTCTCGTCCCTGCAGCTCGTCTTCCCCATTTCTGACTTAACCAGACTGAAGGTCTTTCTCCACTGTTTTGTCCCCCACCTCCGGACTCGTTTCAACCTGTTTATTTACTTCTTGCTATAAAATTACAAAAGGAAAAATGAAAGAAAGAAAGGCAGGCAGTGAACGTGAAGAGGAGTGGAGAGTGGGGGAAGTGCAGAGGGGACGGAGGACAGAGCAGGGGATGGCAGAGCGACAGGACGCTGGAGATAGTTGTCCCAGCTACGAGATAAAAGCTACATTACATGAAATTAATGGAGGCTGTCTGAGACATACATGAATCACTGTTTCACCACTAAGGAACCAGCACAAAAGAATAAAGAAATCTGAGTACTAACTACATCTTCAAAGGTCTCCTATTTACCCAGCTATACTGGGTACTGACACAAGTGGGGAGAAATATAAGGAAAAAAAGCACTGCTGTGATCGAATGAATGCGACCATATGAGCTATATTGGAGCCGTATGCATCCTATTTAGCTGATATCAAACACAGTTTAATGAAAGTTAAATAGTTTCTGAGGAGTGCATGAGCTGGAACAGATTAGATTCCACGAGGGGTCTCTCAGCATATTGTTGCTCACATGTATTCCCTGCTCAGGGCTGCTACAATTCCAGCACTCCATTAGCAATACACAAAAGACTTATGCAGATAGCAGGCAGAAGCTCCAACCGCCATGTTGGGAAATAAAAAATACACACACAGACACACGCACACACGGATGAAGGTTTTGTTCAATGTGTTCATCTCAAAATAGATCTCTGTCATTCAAAACTGATAAGAGCTTTTGTGGAGAGAAGGAAGTAGCTGCCTATGTTTTGAAAGAGAAATCTGCAAACTGCCTTCAGGAGAAGGGATTGCACTAGACATGTAATGAGAGTCTGGTCCCTCAGAGGACAATGACCTGGGTGAATGTGATGCCTTTGATCTGCAAGTACTGCTGCTAATGCCCGCCCCCAAGAAGTTCCAAGGGTGCCTGTGTCTGCAGACCCCTCACGTTCTATATCTGTAGCAGCTTCTCACTTTAAAAATGTACATTCTTTCCATAAATCCTGCTGAACAGCCTGACTATCTACTCACAAGGCTGTTGCAAGAACAGACAGGAATTGCAATTAATAATTTCATTATTGGGTGAAGATTTTTTTCTTTTTAACTTTTCCGTGATTTAAGTTGTCCATGAGCTTTTTTCCCCCTTCTGTCCAGCACCCACGGCTCCATCTCCACTGAGCTGACTTTTTTTTGAGCGCACAGCACAGTGGTCTTTTAATTTAGATATAAACAGGACTAGTCTTTTTATATTGGTCTTTCTACAACAAATGGTTAGAATGACTGAATCACATCACTTGCTCCTTTCAGATGTAGCAAAACAAAACAAAACAAAACAAAACAACAAAAACAAAAAGCCCTTTCAACCTAGCATTGTTCGGGTTTTCAGTAGTGTCTAATTGCAGCCAAGCTTTGGTGACCATCTCTCCCTTGCCTTCCTTATGCTAGACTGCACTATAAAGATGCGTCACATGTGCTCTACACCTGAAGAGCTGCCATTTTGCCCAAAGAGTCTCTACTTGGAACAATTTTTGACACGACCCCCTACCCACAAAAGATCTTTAGGATACTATTTGGCTGGTCTCACTGTGAGAATACTACTGGCATCTTACCAAGGATGCTGTCACCATCTGACAAAGAGACGCTCTTCTTGTGCCCACAGCAAAGAACTGTCCAGTTCCAAATGTCAGCACCGTTACCGTCTATAGGGGTGATTGTTCACTGAGGACACACAACGTGAAAGCATAGGTGAGCTTTGAACTCGGGTCAGTCTCTATCTGTTCCTGGCATGTCAGCACACTTGGTGTTTCTGGTAGGATTCAGGGACTGAATGAGACTTCTGTGGCATTTTGCTTGAGTTTTGGGAAAACAAAGCAAAATATAAAATACTATGCTTTTAAAAACATTCTGCAGCCAGATACAATGCTTTAACTTTCAGGAAAGCCTTTTTATTTTCTTGGCAGCCTGAGGTTAGGGACAAGGGTTCTTTTGTAAATCCAGCCAAAGAAAAGGAAAAGCAGACATCACCACACATGTGTCTTGCATCCTCGGTGCTGAAGAGGAGGGTCTTCTAAACATCATTCAAGTCCTCCAAAGAGGGATGGATGTTGTTAGTCATTTCTCCTTTCTTCTATGTCCTTCCATGATTGTTCTAGGGAAACGTGTGGCCCCGTGTTGAGGATCAGATCATCTATCTATGGTAGCCTGCCGGGTGAACTATGTAATTGGCTCTATTCCTTCATTAAGAGTCAGAGTAGGTGATGAAGTTGCTAGGGTTACTCAAGATTCCCTCACTGCCCCCTTGTCGCCACACTGTATCACTGTGTCCTGTGTGGCATTGTGTCAGGAATGTTGCACGCGCTGGGAGCTGTGGTGGTGGAAGGATGGAGGCTGCTGCCCTGTTTGGTAGTATCATCCAGTCAGAATACTTATAAAAGTGTTGATGGGCATGTCCTTCACTTCCTCTTAGATTTGTGCTGCTCAGATAATTGGGAATATAACATCCGTGTGACTAGAAGCTGGAGCATAATTTATAATGAACTGATAGCAAAGTTTATCTACTATGACTAATAATCATAATGTAGTAACGATGATGTCAGTCATAATAAGAAGCTAATTAGAGTGGAAAACAATATGTCTCCTTAAGAAACCTTACCTAGCAGAGAAAATAAAGACATGGAGTTGGCACAATGTGTACTAATTCATTTAGCACAGCGAACCCAAGTAGCAGCACTTGCAGGGAATGATTGATTGACCTAGGAAATAATTCATGTGGAAAGTAATTGATTGAGGATAACGCTCAGCCCACTTTTACCTGTGACAACAGGAGTTGGATGCTGTTGTATGGAGTTGCCTAAAGCAATTACTTCCTAAGAATCAACTTCTTACATGTTCTTAAGTGCAAGTATCTGTTGGCCTGAGCAGAGCGGGGAGCATGCTGGCTGCAGTGGAGGCAGGAAAGGCAGAGTTTTATAAAGAACTCTGTTGAGGCAATGAGACTTCTTTTCTGCTGATTGGCAAGGCTTGGGATATTTTGGAGAGAGTTCTAGCATTGTGCTGTAAGAATTCAAGATTTCACGAATTTTGCAACAGTTCCCCTTCAGCCTGCAGGTGGCATTAGTAGTAAAAATGTATTTTCTCTCATTCTTGAGAAAACACGCAGCAGTAGAGTGAGGGAAGCAGCAAAGGGCTTCACAGCATGACTCAATTAGAGGAGCAAGCCCGATTCATTGCAGATGGCTTTTTGCTATGTTTAATAATCCAGGGAATGCAATGATCCAAATCCAGAAATAGTAAACTACAATCCTTATAGGAATTGAAAAATCTGGGGAAGTTTTTTCTTTCTCGTGAGTTTGGAATAAAAGCACACGTCTATATGCATGCATACACACATGTCTTTGTGATTCCGTTTCCATGTGGGAGGCCAAGCCTCTGAGCACTGGGAACAAACTCCATTCTTTACTTACAGGGCGAGAACTGAGAACCGAAACTCAACAAAGTGTGATGGAAACTCTGTGAAGCCAACCCCTCAAGAGTCTGTCTCTCTGCTTCTGGGTCCTGCTCCTAGCCCACCGACACTGAGGGGCAGTTCTTTAGCAGTTCACACAGTGGGGCTGGCTTATCAGAGCTTCACCACGCTTCTGCAGCTTTCATCTGTGCAAGCCAGGAAAACATCCTTGTTCTGGTCACAGCAAAGTGCCCGGGATATAGCTTGGCTGGCCGCGTCTTCCCCACAGCCCTTTCCCAAGCGCTACCACGTCAACTAGTCGCATTTGGGATGGGAAATGAAAAGACTCAGCCTGGAGACAGCTCGGCTGGTAACATGTTTGCCGAGTAAGCGCCTGAGTTTGAACCCCTTCAGCTGTGAAGAGGAAAGCCTGTTTCAGCAGCATACACTTATGATACCAACACTTCGGGTGCAGAGACAAATGGATTCCTGGCTCTCACTAGATGGCCAGCCTATCCTACTTAGCAGGCCAATGAGAGACCCTGTCTCAAAAAACCCAAAACAGACGCCTCCAGAGGCATGGCACCTCGGTAGTGTTCTGGTCTCTGTGTGCATGCATGCCTGCAACGCCCCCAGTCACAGGCTTACCGAAACCACTGTAAAGCTAAACATCATCCTGAAGTTAACATTTCCTCCTGTGATGATCCTCACATTCAGATGTTGCTATGATCATGCCTCCGGTTCCTTCCCAATGGATCTCTGAAGATTTTCTTCATTTCTAACAGCTCCAATCAATCCAAGGCCAGAAATAATTCTCCAGTCATGAGTCCATTTCCCCAAGATCTTTCTGGACAAACTTACATGAAGTTCAACATATCAGCAAATAAGTGAGGACTTACAGTTTCACTGAGCCCGCAGGTGCTAGTGTACAGGAGCCTCTTTCTCACCAGGCTCTGCCTAGCATTACTGTTGCTCTGGCTCCAGTCCAGGAGCTCTGTCTTCCATTAGACACTTCCGCACCCAGTCCCATCACCGCATTTCTTTTTGTGAGGAAAGACACCATTGTCTGCATCTCTTGCTGCCTCTTAGGCATCTGCTGTGTTTACTTTTGTTCTTTTCAGGAAGCAGGTGAGGCCCTGGAGGCTCAATCACACTCAAGTTGCCCAGCTAACCCATGGGAAAGCGATGAAGCCAGCCTTTCTCTCTGTTGGTGTTATTTGCCTTCCCAAGGTTGGAGAGACTTCAAGCACTGTTGTCTGAGTCCACAGGATCAAGCTGTACACAGCAAACCGCTGCTCCTTCCAGCCCTCCTGGGCCTTCCTTCCTCGGACGTCATCTGTGTCATAACCCAATCTTCACAGTACATGGGACACACATGTGGCACACAAAGTCCACTCTCCAGTGTCTTCTTTTCCTTCTAAGTCTTTCTGAGAACAGAGACACCCCGTTTCTTTCCATCTGCTCTCCTCAACTCCAAATCATGTTTTTTTTTTTTTTTTTTTTTTTTTCTGAATAGATTCGTTAGTAGCCATAGTGAACTAGAATATTATCTAAGCCAAAGTAGAACGTGGCCTGACCTTTATTTTTCATAAAAAAAATCCTCTAAAAATATTTTTTCTTTGTAAATTGAAAAGTGGTCATTTAAGATGTACCTAGTACTATAGGCTGAATATCTATGTTCTTCCAAATTCATAGGCTGAAGCCTCAATATGAAGGAATTTGGAAGTGAGGTCTCTGCGGGTTACAAGGTCATGCAGATGGAGCCTTCATAGTGAATTCAATGTCTCTATGAGAGCCTTGGGGCCTACTTCCCTATCCTTCCTTCTAGCACACTACAGGTTGGCTATCTACACAGTAGGAAGGAGCCTTCACAGGAACCCAACTATGTTGGCACCCTAATTTTGAATAATCCAGCCTCCAAAATTCAGAAAAAGTACACATTCAATTTGGTTGTTTTGAGACAGGGTCCCACTATGAAGCCTGAGTTGGGCTCAAACTGGTAGCACTTACCCTGTTTTAGCCTCCCAAGCACTGGGGTTACAGGTGTGTGCCACCATGTCTTGGTGACTTTAGCTATTCCAGGCACCACACTCTGTGATATTTTGTTATCAGCCACAGTAGACAAAGACACATGGGTGAAGGATGCTTCACAATTGGCTTTATATTTCATGATTTCCCTTAAAAATCACATAAAAACAAGGCAATCTTGGAGATTTGGATGCATGATTGCCTTGGTTTGAATGCATATAACAGTAATAATCTGCTGTAGCTAAAGAACACTGACTGCCCTTGGTGGCCACTGAGTGTTTTCTGACTGATCTATTCTAGTCACCAGGATTTCAGCTCCTGTGTTAATGGAGCACATGGAAATCTAAGGCAGTTTATGTGACTTCTGAGAGTTAAATGTGTAATGTAATGATTATCCCCCTAGACTGTTTTCTCTTCCTGGGTCCAAGTACTCCACTTTTCCTTGGGGAGACTTTTTATCTATGTTCCAGTCCATAGATGTTTCAACTACTTTTACAATTCTCTTCAATGATCCTTATAGATCTTCATTGATACGTCAGATCTGAATTGAATGAGGAATTAACTATATGCCTCCAACCTCTGACCACTTTAAGGAACAAAATCTGCCAATCCTAGGAAGTCTACTAAGACTTTTGAGCTTGATTTCCTCTAGACTTGTTTCTATTCTACTCTACAGATTTACACCAGAGTGGCCTAAATTGCTCCAAGTCTCATGCTCCCAAGTTCCTCTAAAATACACACACACACATACATGGATACATACATATACTTGTGCACACACACCTCTTTGAACACACAAAATTCAACCTAATTATTCATTTCTAAGTTATAAGAACAATTCTGAAGAATTTGATGATTTCAAAGTATTTCAAACTTCATATTCTTAGAGGAGAGAACTAGCCAATCTGTTGCAACTTTCTCATTTTGCAATTATAAATCATCAGAACATCCATTCTACACATTTCATAATGATATCAGAATGAAGAAACATTCTGAAAAGCATAAACTAACTGCGCATACACAGGTGGCTGTGTTTGGTTAACTGTTAGGTAAAATATCTTTATTAACTACAAGATGCTCAGCAATGATCAGGACTTAACGCAGCTTGGGTTGGGTACAATATCTGCATTTGTAAAGAAAATCTCATACTCCTAGGAGGAACATATCTGTGGATGAAGCTTTTATTGACAGTGGTATGTTTGAATTTACCTTAATCTTTATTAGAAGTTTGCTTCCCCATTTGACAGAACAAATCAAGACAAGGAGAGAAACGGCTGTTTTATAAAAGCAAATAAATAAATAAATAATAAATAAATAAATAAATAAATAAATAAATAAATAAATAAAATGTTCAGCAAGTAGGTTCTACACAGAGAGGAATCCTTCATAAGAGGTGGAACGTAGACAGTGCTTTGGACCATGCTACCTTCCTTTCTTTCTCCTTCCTTCCTTCCTTTTTTCCTTCCTTCCTTCCTTCCTTTCTTCCTCCCTCCCTCCCTTCCAACTTCCCTTCCTTTCTCCATTCCATACTTCCTTCCTCCTTTCCTCCCATCCTTTCTAACATCCTTCCTCCTTTTCCTTTCCCTCCTTCCTTCCTTCATTTCGTGTGTGTGTGTGTGTGTGTGTGTGTGTGTGTGTGTGTGTGTGTGTGTTTTCTAGGCTCTTGGAAGGGTGAGCATTGACCCAATATGTCTCAAGCATTGCTAATGAAGGACTCTAGACCCATTTGTTTTGACTAAGGTGTGTATATTTCCAAATTTCTGTCCCTTTAGTAGCACATTTGTTCTAACCATATTGCAAGCTGATCAGCATTGCTAGCCAATTCCCTCAAATTCTCAATTCTTGTTAACAACCTGGCAATTAACCAATTACTCCTCCCACTAAAGGGCTCAGGGAGGAAGGGGCCTATGATTGATGGTGGCACAGCGTCTGTGCTTGTTGACTTGAACTCAATTGCTGGGCACTTCATTTAGAGAATGGATGGGCCGGTGAGTAGCCAACAGGCTGAAGGCGATGAAAAGACTAATACTGCCCACCGATGGCAGCTGCAAGGGCTGTTTCCTGGGCTCTTTCCTGCTGTTACTTGTCCCTGGTTTATGCTTCTAGACATTGCAAGAATCCCTGACATTGCCTGTATAGCACAGTTAGCTAGTCTAGCACGGATGATTCCACAGTGGCAGAGTTGAAGTGTCTGAGGAGACAGTCGCTATCTAGACTGTAAGTACAAGAAGCCCTCCACCCCACCTCCAGAAGGCCCTAGTGAATGACCATCTTGTCAAACATGACCAGTAATGACGTTGGAAGGCTGGTTATTCCATTACTGTTTAGTACCATTTGTTAAAAGTCTCCTTCAAATGAAATACATTTTCTCCACTTGTAATTTGGATCCATTGATTGTATATTGCCCTGGGAAGTGATCCTGAGTAGCTCCTCCTGCTCCTGGCTGATGTGTTTTCCCAGCTCAAGAACAGCTTCTGACTCTCCATCTCTGCCTGTACTGGATTTCCTTTAATGTTTTCAAAGTCTGTTAAACCTTTTAGCATAAAGCACCTTGTTAGTTTTCCAGGTTCTGCTTTAATTGCGGCATTATGCACAAATACAATTACCTGGATTACATTCTTCATGAGCCCATTCTTGTCATTTCATATCCCATCTTGTCTTGGGTCCAGCAAGACCATAAATTACGGGTGACTCATTCATTAAAGTTCATAAAATGACCAATAGCACTAAGGTGACATTTGATAGACCTTCTCTGAAATAACTTTGGATCTATCTTTTCTGTTTCAAGGCTGTTTCTAGGGCTATGTGGCATGGCTTGAATTTTTGATGTGTTCTTTAGGAGAATCTAAAATTACTGAGTTAATAAAATTATAGGTACTAGTAAAGGCAACAATAGAGCCAGGAAAATGAGCAGTGGTAGGACAGAAAGAAATGGGAAGGTCACTCAGGAAAGAAAAAAGTGCATAGTCACCACAGGGAAGCTGCTCTTTGGTGGTAAACACAGAATTACCCCAAAGGTGGGATCATATATATATATATATATATATATATATTATATATATATATATTATTGTGCACAGTGTGTAAAATACCCCAGACTCTGAATATCCTTTACCCTTCTCCTGCTACCAGTAATACCAATGCAGTCATATTCTTTAGCTTAGGGCCTCCATAAAAATGTAAATGTTCTTTGGCAGGTGAAATATTAAGTCATTATCAGATGGTGACATCTCAGAGTTTGCTGGTCACTGAGCAGGCCCCCAAGGGAACAGGATGCAAAAATGACCTGTTGTAATTGGGAGAGGATATGCATGATATAAAAGTATAAAAATTTTAACATATTTGGTTTCATACAACATAAAGAGGAAGGATGAAGAAAAAGATTTTGTGGATGTACGCCATCTGAGACCAGTAGGATGGCCATATGGAGCCCTTTGTAGCTGTGTGGATACTGGAAATTGGAGGAATAAAGGGACAATACGAAAGAAATGAGCTGTGGCACAATGTCAATAAATCACCTGGGTTGAAAAGGATGAAGAAGGGCACCAAGGGAATGCCTGTCGGTGTTTCCAAGTTTGAGCTGAAGAACTGTGAGTTGTTGGGTAGAGAAAATGCCCTGGTGCTTTTACTTTTTGCCTATAAGTCTGATTAAGTATTCTAAGAGAGCGCCTTAGTCTTTGACAGAGCACAGTTGTGTACCACGTAAAAGGATAGCCTATCTCTCACCCCCTTGGGTATAGAAGTCAGCCATATTGTTTCAGCTATGCCATCATTAAAGACCTAAGTTTGAAAAAAAATGTCTAGAAAAATGTTATTCTTATCCACAACTGTGAATTCTAATGAGAAAGAGCTGGCTATTTACCATTGGAGAAGATAGATACATATTCAAAACATCTGTAGGTAGAGAGCCTGGGGAAAAAAACCCTGAAAAGGCAGTTTACACCAGTACTCTCCTATGAATTAAAATGGAAATCCTGCTTTCATATCAGCAGAATAGTATTCTAGTAGGCTTTATTATCTAGTAGGAAGAAAAGGAGTCAGGGATAAAATGAGTATCAGTAAATAAACAAAAGTAATTAATTAAAAAATAAAAGCATATTTTGAGTCTCAGTGAAGTCTAGGGAATAATCTCTGTTGTGATCTATTGAGTGACAGCTGATTGTTTTGTTGCTGTTGTTGTTCATTTGGTGTGTCATTTATTGTCCATCCCAAGGATACACACAGACTACATTTGTGTGGAAGCAGGGTGCAAGAGCAATGGTGAGGACATGTAGGAAAGAATATCATCGATGTGTAAGGAGCCATGTTCTGCTAAGATACCTTTTTGGAGTAATGCAGTTTCAAAAGTAAGATAAGTTGGATGAGTTTTCATCCCTATGCCCAGGAATAAGGCTTTCTCATATAAAAATGCAATTCCACACACCCTGCCCACCACAAATATCAGCAAGGATGTGTACATATGTCCCAAATTAATTCTGAGTAAAATTCAGACCCAGATTTGTGTTAATTTATTTAGCAAGTAATTAATTGTCCATTCATTCATTAACAGCATATTTTAAAACTTCTTGCAAAACCCTGCCTCCTCCCTCCACAAAGTGGCACTTCTAAGGAGACAGAAGGGCTATAAAATATGTCCAGTTAAATGAGAAAACACAGCAGAAACAGAAAATTACACTTTTGTAGAAGAATATTAGTCATAGAAATGAAAAAAACATTGTTTTCCTTCACATTTTCACACAGAGAAAAGATGCAGTGCAGACTGTAGCTGCATCCATGGTGTTTTAGAATTTTATGGTTCCAGTTTAGTGCAATGCTATTCTCTCTTGTACATTATAATTTTTCTTCCATTTGAGAATGGCTTTATAGTTTTCTAAGCAGTTTCACATAGAGTAGTTCATTTGTGGAACTAATAGCATTTACATGGGGTAACAATATCCTAATAGAATTGCACAATTCACATAATGAGTTTAACTTGTTATTAAAATGAATGCCACTTCGCTAAGATTGAAGAGAGAACCCAAGTGGTCACCAATCTTTAGGTGAGTTCCAATTGCCCCTGTTCTGTGAGAGGCAGGGTGCATGTGTCTTTGCAGGCCTCTTAGTGGTTCTGTATTCTGTATTCTGTTTTCCCTCTGTCTCCATTTTCAATTAGCAAGATGATGAATTAGGGCCAAGAAAGCTAGAATCACAAGGCTTTATATCTTGCTCTGTACCTACTACACACACAACAAATAAAGGTCTCTTTCTATCTGTTTGTGTATGTTATTATAACCATAAATCAATTAAAAATTGTAGCTGAAATCTACGTGATGATAGTTGGTATTTCTTAGGAGCTGACATAAAGATTTGGAGTATGTTACACAGAGGTTAACAATAATCCAGGACAGTATTTAAGATGAGCTAATAATGCTGGGGGGTGGCGGCGCACGCCTTTAATGCCAGCAATGGGGAAGCAGGCCGATCTCTGAGTTGGAGGCCAGCCTGGTCTACAGAGTGAGCTCCAGCACAGCCAGGGTGGTTACAGAGAAATGCCTGTCTTGAAAAACAATAACAAAGATGAGCTAATAGCACCTTTGCTCCCCTACAGCAAAGCCCTGTCTCAGAGTAGAAGAAGAGATAACACAGGCTGTTTGTCTTCACCTTGAGCCTGTTGAGACACCAACTGGAAGGGCTTTTCAACTGCAGAGCTTCTCAATCACCTAAAATGCTATTTTTTTTTTTTTTGTAAAAATTTTAAAAAGTCTCCCTTTATAGTAATTAGTTTTAAGGTATTCTTGGAAAAATGAATGTGAAGATTTGGGAAACTGAAGGAGAGACGATGAAGTGGGCTGTGGAAGTAAACTCCCATGTGAGAATACTACCACCCCGCTCAAAGCCGAAGGAAAAAGGCCCTGGGGTAGCCTACCTTCATCAGAGAACTAGAGGGATGCATTCCTCCCAGATTCTCTTTGTAAACACATTCACTGTAATATTTAATGTGCCAATTTGCTCTGTTGAAAATCCACAGATTCAGCTTCATTTTATGTTCTTTCTTTGTACACACCTATGGCATTAGCCTCAGGACAAGACTTTCTGACTTCAAGCAATTCCGGAGCATGGAAGCCAAGTTAAACATGGAAGGATCTAAGATGTTGTGGTCCACTTCTCTTACTTCAGCCTTTGCTGAGGGGCTTCTTCCCTTGGTACAACATAATACAGCCAGAGAGTCAATACTTCCTGAATCCGGGACACTCTCAAAAACTTCGACAGTAAAGGAAGCATAGATTAGAAGGGTCTCTGGTGGTGTATGTTAGGAGTATAATTTGGATATTACAGGTAAGCTTTCAAAAGGTATGTCTGGACAGGAAGATCCCTCTCTGTCAAAGGGTTCTGAGACATATTCCAATGGAACTGTGCTGGGTGGTAGAACAAGAATGCATTGCCTCAACCTTGGTCCTCAGGTTGGCAGCTCCAATGTTACATAGTTGTTACCAATTGTTATAGCAACTGCCACAAAAGAAAGGTTGCTTTTAGAGGATGAACTCTGAGCCTAGGCTGGTGAGCAAGTGCCATGTGAGTAGAGATCCCAGGGACCTTCCAGACGATTCTGTACTACTTCTGACTACTCTCTGGCCATGGGACCTGAATCTGCCCAATTCTGCCCCTGGCCATGGACCTGCTACTTTTTTTTGTCTTCTGTGATAGTGAGCCTTTTGTTTTCAAATGTTTTAATAATATATAGAGAAGAGGGTGAAGAGATGGCTCAGTGGTTAAGAGCACTGAATACTCTTCCAGAGGTCTTGAGTTCAATTTCCAGCAACCATATGGTGGCTCATAGACATCTGTAGTGAGATCAGAGGCCTTCTTCTGGTGTGCAGGCATACATGTAGGCAGAACATTGTATACAGAACAAATAAATAAATCTTAAAAAAAGAATATATAGAGAAAAGGGAGCATGGAAAATATAAGGCTGGAATTTTTACCACAACTTAGCTAGATTTTGTTTGTTTTCAGGGATAGCTTTTTTTGGGGGAGCAGGTCTTTATTCTGCTACTTCCACTGATATTATTCTTAGAATTTAATGTTATTTTGAGACAAAAGGAAGATTTGGATAGTCTCAACTACAGGAGTATTCTGAGAGTTGCCACTGGTAAACCCCTCACCTATCCTAAAGCACAGCTGGAGTTAGTAAGAGGTTAGTCACTAAGTCCAAGAAAAGTCTTATGTGTAGCACAATAGAACAAATAAAGTACCAGAAGACCTAACCAAATGGGGAGGTCTGCCACACAGGTCATACCAGACACACAGGGGAAGAGCTGAGGCACAGGTCTAAAACACAAACATAAATTACAAGTGAATCCCCGTGAGTCTCAAGTAAAGCAAGAGAAACTGATGTCTATTACGTCGAGACTCCTGAGAGCCAAGGACTAAGAAGATACTGTATGTACCTTTTCAGTCACCAAGACTAATTGCTTTCAAAGGAGCCACAACACGGCTGACTGTAGATTCCCCATAGAAGCAATGGAAGAGCATGGAGGTCTTATTTTCAAAGAGATAAAGGAAGAAAAGATTAACTCAATGCTTAGCATTGTAGAAATGCCCTTCTGGAATGAAAACATTTTAAGAAGAAAGTAGAAGTCTTCATTTATAAGAGTAGCTCATTAAAAGAAAATTTCAAGAGTATTCTTTAGGAAAAAAAATGAAATAGCCTATTGTTTGAAGAAAAAAGCTAAATGAGTTTGAAGTTAAACATATGGGTGAATCTAAATAAATATTGACTGTAAAAATAAATAGAATGAATAACATATTTTGTGGGTTTTACCCATAAGCAGACAAGACTCATATAATTAAAATACAACAGAAGCTTGCCAGATGTGAGAATGATAAGTGGACTTAAAGTGTTTTCTAGTCCTTGAAATGCTGGGGAAAGGTGAAAGTATCATCTTTTGTTAGTTTTTTATGAGTCAAAATATATATTCTAATAGCTAGTGTAACTAATAAAATAAAAAGTAACAGCCAAGGGAATAAAAGGAAAAAAACAAAATAGTAAAAACAAACAAACAAAAAACCCCAAATACTTCAGTTGATCAAAAATATCAGACAAAAAGGACAAGTTTAAAAAGAAGTGAGGAAATATTATAGAAAATGATGATTTTTGGATTTAAAAATAAATTGAATTAGTTATCACATTAATGTATATCTATAATAAATGTCCCCAGACAAAGCTATCAGGCTAAAATAAATAAACAGTGCCCATCTAAATGCCAGTGAAAGCAGACTTTAAATATGAGGGTGAGATAGAAAACAAAGGAATAGAGACTATGAAACCAAAACAAGCTAGGTTGTGCAACAGATAAATACTTACAGGCAAAACTCAGTCAACGTGATTAAAGAGGAGATTTCACAATTGCAAAAGGTTCTAGTCAGTAGGCAGGAAAAACATAATTTAAATTTTCTATAGTCATCCAAATACAACTTCAAGTAACTAACACAATTGAGACTAAATCTATAAACATAGTAGTACACTTTAACATATTTCCTCATTAACTAACAAAACAAAGTAGAGAGTAAAACAGCACAGTATGGGCCATTTGAAAACACAATTAACAAACAAGACATGATTGATCTAGAATATGTGTCCAACATCTGCAGAGTATGAATTTGTATGAAGCACACATGAAACAGTCACCAAAATAGATCATCTGCTGATTCATATAGAAAGTATAAACACATTTCAAAGGGCTGTAGTCATGCTGAGTGTGTTCTCTGACCAGAGAGCAAATTAAGCTACAAAACAAAAACAAAAGATAACTAGGAAATTCCTATATGTTTGGACATGAAGAAGTATATATATTCTAAATAGACTTTTTGAGTCAAAAAAATTACAGAGGAAATTTAGAAATTTCCTTGAAATGAGTGATAGCAAAAATAGCAGGACATGCAGATTGCAGCTGAAGACATCTTGAGGATAATTACAGAGTTAGTTGAATATATAAGATAAAGATGAAAATGATGTGGGCATCGATCTAAAGAAATCAGAAGTAAAATAACCAAGGAAAGCAGAAGGAAGAAAAAATATAAATACAGCATAAATGAAAGAGTAGAAAACAGATTTGCAACAGAGCCCACTGTTAATGTTTACTGGGAATGTTTAGCGAAATCAACAAATGAAAGCTTCACCAATACAACTAAACAAACAGCCAAAGCCAAGACTGAAAACAAAGAGTTAAAGGTCTTACAAGGAATAATGTCAGATTCAGAGTAACCAAACCAGACTTTTGAAAATACCTTGTGATGAAACAATTCTTAAACAAATATCCTTGCATTAAAAGGAATTAAGAATAAAAATTCAAAATAAAAAAGGCAGACAAAAAGGACTTTCTCATTAGAAGTCTCCTATGGAGAGAGATGCTCTGATCAGCATCTTAAACGAGGTCTACCACACACCTGTGAGAGAATGATAATTGTTTTACACATTCTATGGAATACAAAATAAAAGTGGACACACTATACCAAAGCTCACAGGAAAGCACAAATAGGAAATATTTGGGTAAAAGTCCTTCAAAGACACACATGCAAACCTGAACAAAATAAGAACACGCTGAGCAGAGTGCTTAATAAAACTGCTAACCTATGTGACAAATTTGGTCTCTTTCCAAAAATTCAAAACTTACTTAACATTGAAAGTGAATACAATACACCAAATCATCAGAGAAAAGAAAACAGAAATGTAGTTTTCAGTAAATTCAGAAAAAGAAATTTTAGAAATATTTACTATTCATAATTAGAATAAGCAGTGAAATAAGCAGTGAAGCATTTAGATATATATGTATATATATACATAATACATACATATATATATATATATATATATATATATATATATATATATATATATATATATATAAACCTGAAGCCATCATCAAACTAAATGGTGAGATGCTGAGCGGTATCTGGCACTGGGGATCATCTGAGGATGCTGTGTTCTGCCAATGTTACCCTCAATCGTGCTGGATTGTTAATAGCAAAGTAAGATACTAAAAAGAAATAAATGCACTAATAAATGAAAAAGCTAAGAGTCTCATTAACAGAAATTTGACCATATCACAAAATCTAAAAGAATTTCTGCTTTGAATTAGGGAATTGTACAAAAAAGATGGTTTCATCCTGACATTTTTACACATGTATGTAAGGTATTGTGGTCATATTGACCCACAGCATTATGCTTGATTCCCATCCCTTCCTTGCTGGTTGCTTTCTGATTTCCTAGTGATAACTCTGCTTCCATAATTTTTAGACTTCTCTTAGGAGGGATAACATAAGATAGATGATTTTGGTTTATTTCTCTGAACTGGATGATCACCTGTCTCCTCTTTCTGCAAGCTACATGACTTCATTCTTCTTAATGACTGAATAATTCTTCATGTATATGCGTCATGTTTTCTTCATCCATTCATCCACTAACAGGCATCAAGAATGACTCCACAGACTGACCATTGTGAGTAGTGCTGGTAGCATGGCAGAGTCTCAGCTGTATTCTACCTAAGATTCTTTCAGGAACCGATCTAGGAATGGTAGAGCTGGTTCATGTAGTGTTACTTTTAGAGCTGTGGACAAATTCTATATGGATTTCTATAGACTCTGGACCAGTTTACACTCCCACCGATGGTATAGAAGGACTCCTTCACCCCAGTCACTCCTTCACCAATGTTTGTTGTTTTGTTATTTTGATGATAGCCAATCTATGTCCAGATGGAATTTCTATGTAGTTATATCTGATAGCTAAAGATGTTGAAAAAAAAAATACTGCTTCATTATCATCTGCCACATTCTGAATTCATTTAGTCATTTCTTGACCAGATTATTTGTTCTTTTGTTGTTTAATTTTTAAAAACTCATTATATAGTTTGGGTATTTATCTACTGTTGGATGAACAGCTAAGAAAGATTTTCTCCCAATTTATACAGTCTGGCTTCATCCTGTTGTTTCCCTAACTATGCAAAAACTTTTAAATTTGGTGCATCCCCATGTCTCAACTTTCTTCTCAAATCTGGAAATGATGAGTCATATCCAGAAATCCTTGGATATGTCTGTAGCATGAAATCTTTCTCCTATGTTTTCCGTTGTAGTACCAAAGTTTCAAGGTTTACAGTAAGGTATCTGATCAACTTTGAGTTGACCTTTTTTTCCCAAATAAGTCATCAGGAAAACAACAACAACAATAGTTTGTGTACAACAGGTCAAAGAACATTGAATTATGTTTTTATTAGGCTCTGTGGTTTAGAAGGTAAGGAAATACAGCAGAATAAACTGTTATAATAGAATAAAATTACTCGGAGTAGATTTAGTAAAAGGTGTACAGGAGATCTACGCAGAAAACCATAATATTAAGTGAAAATAAAACTTTTAAGTAAAGACATGAAATATATTCATGTGTTGAGAGACTCAAGTGTGTAAACACAATTTCATGATACTTATATTCAACACAGTCCCAAACAAACTCCCAAAATGATTGCACTGGATATTGGATGGGACTTTTTAAGTGATATGGAAAACGACAGGGCTAGAATAGCAAGGGCCAGTCGCAGTAATTTGTTTTATTAGGTACTGGACAGATGAAGCTGTAGTAGCTACCGATGTGGTTCTGAAACACACATTAGTAGATAAAGCATATTCAGAAACAGACACACATTTATGGAGGCTGGTTTGTGACAGTTTTCTGCAGGAACAGTAATAAATCATCTTTTTATCAAACTTTTCTTTGTCACCTGGATATATCCATGGGGGCTTGTTGACCTCTACCTCACAGCAGCAACAAAAGGTTTTAGTCTTGAATGAGTTCTTCACAAACAGGATACCTGAGTGACTAGTGAACACACCAAGGGCACTGAAAGGAAAATGCAAATTAAAATTGCTGTGAGATAATAGGATGAAGTCTTCAGTTTAGTTAAAATGACGAAGACTGACACGGAAAAGCTGGGACCAGGGATGTAGGGAGTTGGCAGAGCAGTTCCCTAGCATGCATGAGGTTCTGGGTTCAACACCCAGTACTGACAAAGGTGCATGGGGGGAGGGATTACTACTGTCCTACACTGTTGCTAGTGTATTGCACTCCAAATAATACTACATCTGGCATTGTCCCATAAAGTGATTTTATTAATTAGAATATCTAGGCAACCCCCACAAAAAATCAAAGTCACAGGAAGCATGCTTCCTAGCAGCCAAAATCAGATTATGTAAATTAATAAGTAGTAAATCTGTGCGATGGACATCATACAACTGAAATGTATATTATTGCTATCTGCTGAAACATGAATGAATTTACACACATAATGTTGAGCAAAATAAACGGGATATGAAAGGAAATTTGTGCTATATGATTTAACATTATGTTTTCAAAGCAGGAAGTCCAGCTGGGCAGTGGTGGCACACACCTTTAATCCTAGCACTCAGGAGGCAGAGCCAGGCAGATCTCTGTGATTTCGAGGCCAGCCTGGTCTACAGAGTGAGATCCAGGACAGCCAGGGCTACACAGAGAAACTGTGTCTTGAAAAACAGAAAAAAAAAAAAAAAGGCAGGAAGTCCAAATAAGGTCACTAATTTACTTGTAGAGAAGAGAGAGTGTAGTTTTCAGATGGAGACATGAAAGTCAGCCATCTTGAGGACCTCCTCATGTTTGCAGTATAATGTGGATTGGATCCTGTAGAGGCTCACCTTGACAGTTATTCAGCTGTGAACTGTTCCGTGTATTTTGTATGCTTCTAAAATCTCAGTATTTAAAATGCTTAAAAAGTTAATTAATTTTCTAATCTTCAAGGAATTAATACATCATAAATGTATTCCAGGACCTACAAAAAATAAAGAAAACATTTTCAACTCTGTGTTTTCAACATTTTACACAGGTGAAGTAAAATTTCTGCTTCAGTGCTTCTAGTGCATATCATATCACCCTAAAAACCTAGCTTCCTCTGTCCATTGTCTGCTTCTTCATTTCTGGTGGAAATATTCCAACCACAGACACCCGTAACAGGACATACATGTGAATTCCCCATGAGCATCCCCTGAAGAGTCTTTTTTAAGTAAGCATTGAATTCTACACCTTTGTTTAATTTGATTCCCAAAGAGGATGAAGACAGTCCACAAGGCAAGCAAGAGGGCAAAGACTGATGTTAAAACAGTAACCAGCACACATGGTGAGGGAGATGAGAATCACAGACATGGTTAGTGAGAACACAGACTTGTTACTATAAAAATCAAAATTCCCATTTATTTTTTACTAGAAATTCTCATTTTCAGCATTTATTATTGAGAAATCTTGACAGAGCAGTTAAAGAAATAGGTGGAATATACTCACTGTGGCATAATTGAAAACAACAATGCTAAGAGATAATGTATTTCAACAGTCAAATATTTATGTGAATTAAGTTCATCTACGTCATAAGAAACTACATAAAGTCAAAAATAGATAGACATGAAAGAAATTTCCAAGCACTAGGAAATTCTTCAGGAGAGTTAAATGAAAAATATAAAATAATATTAAATATTGTTTATGAAAAAGTAAATAATCTTTAATATATTCTGTACACATGATGTAAATGGAGGTTTCTATCCTGCCAGCAACTCCAAAATACCCAGCAACTGCTTCCCTAATAATTGACTCAGAGGATTAGTATAAATTATAAATGTTGGCCAGTAGCTTAGGCTTTTCATTGACACTTACATTAACCCATAATTCTTATGTATGTTTAGCCACATAGCTTGGTACCTCTTCTCAGTATGGTATTCTCATCTTGCTCCCTGTGCATCTGGCTGATAACTCCTAACTCTGCCCTTCCTCTTCTCAGCATTCTTGGTTTGGTCACCCCATTTATACTTCCTGCTTGGCTACTGGCCAATTAGTGTTTTATTAAGACAATTTGAGTGATAAATCTTTACAGTGTACAAGAGGATTATTCTACAGCACATGGGAATTTATATCTTACATACAGAATGAGAGCAGGAAGGCACTTAACTGATTGACTTACAGAGCTCAGATGAATGGAGAAGAATGTTAGCAAACACAGGTAAAGTGAGATTTTTGCTTTACTGCTTCTAGTACATATCATGTCACCCTACAAAACCAAACTTCTGTGCATCGTTTGCTTGTACATTTCTGGTGATAATATTCCAACCACAGATACCTGTAACAGGGTATACATGTTTATTCCTTACCAACATCCCCTGTAGAGTCTTTTTCAAGTAAAAATTCTACAGCTTTGTTAAGTATGAAATTCTCACTAGAAATATCAGCACTAAGGAAGCATCCAACAGAAAAAGTAATAATAATGAACAATACTGGCATGTAATATACAGCAGCCTAACAGAAACCCACTTGTGGCCAGGTTACTCCTTTAAAGCTCAATTTGGAATTTTAGAATGGCGGAGGCATCAATGATTATATAGCTACTCTCAGGAATATTATCTCCTAATAGCAAGGTGCAAAAACTGATAATTTTGTAGAACTGGGGATCAACATAGCAGTGCTTGCCCTCTACCTCTTCATTTGCCACTTTCCTTATTCTCTGGCTACTTGGAGAAAGTATTGATTTTTGTTCCAAGTGTCTGTCTTTCTTTATGGAGCCCCCTCTGGACCTTAGGGAGCTTGAGCTAGCTTGTTTCGAGTAGCTCTGTAGTTTTGGATGATAAGAATTAATTTCCTCCTTTTTGCAGGTACAGGGCCTGCATTATCCTCTTCCCTCCTGGCCTGCATGGAAGGCACCATAGTTGGTGGTGAAGGCTGGCAAGGAATAGCCTTGGGACTCAGCCAAGGATATCAGAGGGTCCTCCTCCTTGCCACCTCCCATGAAGCTTTTCCATGGTGAGTCTACACTAAATAAAAAAAAAAAAAAAAAAAGAGGGGCAGTATACTCAATGGAGGACTGATCCTGTCCTTGTTATATCCTGGATAAGCTGAATTCAGCATGCATTTTCCAGGATTATCAAAACAAAGAGATTTCTATGGCAGGGTTACTGTGTTCTGTGCAGTTCTAAATAGAGCATTCTTGGTAAAGGAGTAGTAGGAACAGATTCCTTAAAGAACAGCACAGCAGCCCAAGATCTCAGTGATAGCTCAAATTGTGTTTATGATAATTGTCACTTATCTTTGTTAAAATATAAAAGGAGGTCTTAAGATAGTTGGAACTGTTCAACAGCCATGAAAAAAGAGGGGGAAGCTGTAGTCATTACACACAGTAAAAATCAGAGAGTTTGAGTCTGGATAGAAGTACAAAAGTAAAGTCTGTACATGAATATAAAAGAGTTTGGGATTTTGAGGCAGAGTAGTGACTGAGGGCAGATTTCTATTTCTGAGTTGCTTGATGTTGGCATGAATGTCTGGTTGTTGTGGGGACGGGGGCAAAAAATGCAGTGTTCTCAAAGATGAGTAGACCTGGCAGAAGGGTCTGGAGCTGTTGCCAGGTATTTTCAGATGTTTGAGAGTGTTTAAGAAAGTGAAATTGACACCTATGGTGATTGGAGCAGCTGCTGAGACCATGGGAGGTGGAGTGATGAAGCTCACATCAGAGGCTGGGGTCAAGGGGCCCACTTAAAAACAAAACAAACAAACACAAACAAGCAAACACTGAAAACTAAAGCCCAAACCACATCTCTCCTTACTTATTACATAAGACAGGTCGTCTGTCTTCCATAAAAATATCAAAGGCCATTTCTAGAACATGCCCTACAAGAGAGTTTAGTTCTTCCTATTAATCCACAAGGGATATGAACCAAGCGCCAGAAGCTGTGGATAGTCCTGACCTCTATAGATCGTATACATTTTCCTACAGATAGATTCATTTGGTAGTTTGATTTACAAATTAAGGACAATAAGAGGTTAATGATAAAACACAATAATTACAGCAATATATTGTGCTAAAATTATTGAAAATCTCTGCATTTTCATTTCTGTAGTTTCTCATGTCACTGAAATAACTGGGCAACTAAAACTATTCTTCTAGATACTCAGACGTGCGGACACTGCTGCAGTCATTCTAAATTCTGTTTTGTTCCAGGTTAATTTTATCCTTTCAAGAACTCAACTGTTGTGTAATTATATGTATCTTTATCTCCTTGCCAGAGGGAAGGAAAGGGAAATAGATAAGGATGATGATGAAGAAAGAGTTCTGGAGGTACATGAAGGAAAATCTGTAGGATTAGTTCTAGAAAGATTCAGAAGAGCCACAGGAAAACAAAATGCAATTATATACAGGAGACAAAATGCACATGACATAAGAAGAACCTCAACAAGGCCCTCAATGAGCCATCCAGGACAAGTGTAGCAGGAAATGTTTCTAGTGATTTTTGAATTTAAGGGTAGAGAACAGGACTTGTTATGCTGGAAAAGGATTTACATCACTAAAATTACATCAGGAGTGACATTTCAGTGATTTGATCACGAGCCCTGAAGATACCTCTGAATGAAATAAACAAAACTTCCCAGAAAACCCTGAGGGTAGCTACTTAAAGGGAACTCAGAAAATGGTGTATTGAAAGAAATAGATCACAACAAGCTCTTGGGAACTTTGTCAAAGAACAATATGGGCTTTCACGTGTTAAAATAACAGGTGAATCATGGGTAGTAAACAAAGGAACTAAAATGTTGACACAGAACTAGTGTGGTTCAGCAGCTAGAAGCACTTCCCTGGCAACCAGTTGGATTCTTGGATCCCACAGTAAGAAGATAGAATAGGCTCCTGAAAGTTGGCTATGTGTGCTCTCCTTCACTCATACAACACACACACACACACACACACACACACACACACACACACACACCCGCACACGCACACACACGTACACACGTACACACGCACTCATGCACTCACGCACTCACACATGCATGCACACACTAGTGAAAATTAATTTAAAATTAATACAACAATTTAGAAATACATGCTTCCTATATGAGTTATGTGATTGGAATTTACATGACCAAACTAATCTGCCTGGCTGCCTGGCTATGACTTATGCAAAGTCTTTGGCATAAGCAACTAAAGCTTCCATAATTCAATGTGGGAACTGACATATTGGAATAGAAAGTATGTGCTATGTAACAAATACAAATATATGATGTATACATTTATAAATATACATAGAGTTCAGTCTAACAACATAGGAAGTGCACTTTATATTTCTGTGCCCTGCATTTTAAGGACACATTGAAAACAATTGTTCATTCAAAGGAACCCCAAAGGAAAACACCTTGTTTGACAGACACCTCTTTTGACTAACACCTCACAGAGCACATGAACTGTGATAGCTCTCTCCAGTGTCTCAAGGAGGGCCACCCTCATCATCACAGTGGACAGGAGAACTTGAAACAAAAGTCACATTTCTATAAGCACTGGTGTTTGGTTAGTGCTTGCCCATGTGTAGCCAGCACGTTAGCTTGATTAAGCTGGGACTGGGTGAGGTTGCCTAAACTGCCACGATGCTAAATTGATTACTCCATAAAGATAAAGTATGACTATTTCAGACCCTAGTACATCTTTATATGAACTTCTCTGCAGGCATAAACCGAGGGTAGGAGTTACAAACAAAAAGACTAGGATAAAGATAGGATAAAGGAGTTGGTTTCCAAACTGGACCCTTAGAAAGACATAACACTTGTTTAAACAGCCAGGATGACAAAAGAGAACTGTGCAAAAAGATGCCGATGGAGCAACAGGCATAGAAACTGATGTAGCTCCCTGCTTTATATACATGTCTCTTAGACCTGAAAAGTCCAGGCATTGCCAGGCATCTTTCAGAACAAGCACTTCCTCGAACTGGCAGGGAAGGAGTTAATCTGTGCTCAAAGCCCACAGGAATGTTTATCAACTCCTGCACAGGCCTCCTTTCTTCCTTTGGGTGAGTTAAGTCCAGCTCTGCTTTGTTTGACGCTGCCCATTTGAGGGAAGCTTATCCCTGACCTTCTGCCAGAGAGGCTGATGACAAGGACATCCTGCACTAACCTTGACATTCACCAGGGTAAATGGCTTTTTCCACAAGTAGTCAGCAAACAAGGGAAGCCAGTGAAGAGCTAATGAATCTGCACCTGAGAGGAACTGAACAACAATTGTGCTTTTAAAGAAGAGGAGTCCTTGGAAGGTGCAGGCCCATCTGGTGTACAAAGGGTTAGGGGAGATTAACTCCTCCAGCCAACGCAGTTTGAAAACAAATAAGTAGAAGCAAACCTTCAAATCTGCTCTAATGGGCCCTTTGTGTGTCTTCCCAGTCTTTACTGCCTCAAAATGAAGTAAGTGCATGGTTTTGTGGCACCCGAGGAAGACAGGTATGTTGCAACAACTAGGATGTCATGCGATGTTTTCCCAGTCTGTACTCACACCATGCAGCATGAACTGGCAGTCTGTTTTGAGTTCCTGAATCTATCAACTCTACTATGTGTACTGAGAAGAAATTCACATGAAGCCATTCAGGAACTTCCATCTGTAGACAATTAGACAAACTAATTTCACCCACGGGATTCCTATGACCAGATATAAATCCCACAGGTTAAGTTAAAGACGGATGTCCTGGGACATTCTCCATCTGAACCCCCACCAATTCCCTGCAGTCTCCCATTTCTTTGATACTTACTATCATATTTTCTTAAAGTTCCATCATTATATATAGCACATTCTACTTAATTTACTTCTTCACACAAATTTACCAAATCTGTTCTTTATTTTGGTTAAGTTGAATCTTCCTAGATATGAGGTAAGTTACTTAAGTAATGAGTCCTATATTTTATCCATCAAATCTTGCTTAATTCTGGGATACTTAATGAAAGTTCTTTAATCTGTTCTTTTGAAGTATTAGCCTTGGATTAGACCTAGACAAAACTATGTAAATTTTACGTGTACAATAGAAAATCTTCTGACTAAGAGATACATCCAGGAGATACATCCATGAGGCCACCCCTCAGATCAATACACAGGAATCTTCCCTGGCCCCTGTCCTCACTAACTCCCCCCCCCCCCCGAGGAAATACCACCTGGGGCGGAACTATTGTAGTAAAAGATTCATGTTAAGTTTTTTGTGGTAAATATCCTTTTATGATATAATGATAGTGAATTTGTTTACTGGTTGAATATGTCTGATATTTGTTCATACTTGTTCATCTCAATCTTTATGGAGGATTGTTTAAATAATTTTATTTTTAAGTTATTGTTTATTGTTATAATTCTTCTGTGCACAGTTTTGCAGCTGTATACATTTCTAGTGAGGGCAAATTTGCCAGATCAAAGGTAATGCATATTTTATCTTAATTAGATATTTCTCAACTTTATTTTGTCCCCAACTCCCTGAAAATTATTTTAATATTTCACCCACTTTTTCTATTATATTCCAATTTAAACATCCTGTTATTACCATTTTTTAAAGATTAAATTTTTGTGTGTGTATGAGTATAGTGTATATAATTGTGTGTTTCACATGAACATGCTTACGAGAGAGAGAGAGAGAGAGAGAGAGAGAGAGAGAGAGAGAGAGAGAGCATTGTGTGGGGTGCCTGTGGAGAGACTGGACAATCAATGAAACTCCTGGGGGTGGAGTAGCCGCCTAATGTTGGGGCTGGGAGCTGAACTTGGGACTTCAACTATCCCTCCGGCCCACCTTTATTATTATTTCTAGAGTTTAGTCTAGATATCACAATATGAATGCTTGATAATTATTTATTAGAGAATAATATTTTTAGTCAAAAATTGTAGCACATACCCATAATCTCAGTACTTGCAAGGCTGGCGTGGGAAGAATCCATGTTACCGTTGCATCTTTCCAGAATGAAGGGAAGGGAAAGCAAGAGGTATTCAGGAAAGCAAAGGTGGTGTCCCAGTTCTTCCCAGTGCATGTTAGCTTAATGCTATTCTTCTCCTAAAATACATGGCACTGTGGCTTTTCATTCTGTCTACAGCCTAACCCCCTCCAGAGCATCTTAAAGTGCTGTTTGTTTAGGGTTTCTGTGTGCTTGCCCAGGTCTCTAGACTTCACATCCCTTCACTCTTTCTCAGGTCTGCACACATTTCCCCAAGCCCATCTTCCCAGCACCGCTAAGTGTTAGTACTCCCTTTGTTATAGCCCAATGAGTACTGGTTTCTTCCAGGTTCTGAGGATCTGAAAACATGTCAGATTCTTGATATTTAAGAGAAATATTTGATAGATGTGATGGCTATTCTTGGTGATCTACTTGACCACTTCTAGGATTAACTAACACCCAGACAGCTAGGCACATCTATGAGGGATTTTTTTCTTGATTAAATCATTTGAAGTGGAAAGGACCCCCCCCCTTTTTTTTTGGTTTTTCAAGACAGGGTTTCTCTGTATAGCTTTGCGCCTTTCCTGGAACTCACTTGGTAGACCAGGCTGGCCTCAAACTCACAGAGATCCGCCTGCCTCTGCCTTCCAAGTGCTGGGATTAAAGGCGTGTGCCACCACCGCCCGGTGGAAAGACCCACTTTTAATGCCAGTCTTTCGAGGGGGAAGATTCACCTCGAGTCTGGGCCACCCCTCCTGGTGGCAGCCTCTCTTAAGGACATGGGAGAAGGAAGCATTTGTTCTTGACTGTCTTGCCCTCACTCTCACTGGCAAGTCCATTCCTTCCTTCCCTGGTGTTGAACCTACTTCTCTGGGATTCTGGGAACTGATCCTGGTCCTGAGAACCCTGGCTGATGCAGTGGACTTAGAAGAGTGTGTCCCTGCTTCCTGTCGGCACCTGCAGATTGCAGTCTATTGCTCTCTGACTTTATCATGTCTCTTCAGAAGTCAGCTGTAAATTTGCTTATTGTTCCTTCGATGATAATTGTCTATAAGCCACAGTGTCTGTCTCTTTTTGTCTCTTAAGTACTCACCTCTTTTCTTTCTTTTTTAAAAGATTTATTTATTTTTTATTTATGCAGTGTTCTATCTGCCTGCATATATGTACCAGATGGATGGTTGTGAGCCACAATGTGGTTGCTGGGAATTGAACTCAGGACCTCTGGAAGAGCAGCCAGTGCTCTTAACCTCTGAGCCATCTCTCCAGCCGCGCCCCCCCCCCTTTTCTTTACTATAAAGAATTTCATTATGTTGTGCTAGGTGTATGTTTCTGTAAATTTGCCTCACATTTGAGTAGTATTTTATTTGTTTCTGTTGCTTGATTTTTCCCCTTAATTTTGACATGTATTGAATGTTTTCTATTTCTTATATCAGGAATGTTCTAGTATTTTTACAACCCCATGCCTTACCTCCTCTGAGTTCTTGCCTGTCTTCAGCTGTTGTGGCCCCGGCAGAGAATCACTTATTCATTTCATTTCATCAGAAGTCTAAACAGTATAATTTATACTTTATTGTTTCAGAGAGCCATCTACTAATGTAATGTGTTTGGAAAAATACTTCCTTGGATTATTTTGAATAAATATTTTGAAAAAATATTTCATTGGGTTATTTTGAATAAAGTCCTTAAGCTTTAATTGTGACATTTGAATCATTTCTGTGTCTTTTCAGGTTTCACTTTTACCTCTGCTGGTTTTTAATCATTTGATCGTCTCCCTTGGTATGCCTAGTTGTTTTTACCCAGCAATATGGGTGCAAAGAAAACCACAGGGGTCCTTATGTAATTCTCCTCCGCATTTCTCAGCATGTGGCTAGATTTCTTTGAATTCACAGATTGTCTTGGGGGAATTTTTGTTCTTTCGAAGGGCTGCTCTGTACCTCTTCAGGGCTCTCAAGCGGAAGCCCTATGTTTTAACCATTGGGTTACTCTGACCTTTTGTTTTTGTCCTGCAAGCACCATGCAATTGTCAGTAGCTTTGTTAATCAATTATCTGGGACCCGACTTCCCTGACTCTCACCATTTTCAGGTTTCTAATTGGCAAAGACTTTGGGGAGAGAACACAGTGAGATGCCAGGATTGACGTCTGTGCCTGTGTTTCCCCGTATGGAGCCGCTGCTTCAAGTCCTGTCTTATTCCTTGTGAGCCCCAGGCACTGGGGCTCTGATGACAGTCTCTGTGCTTCCTGTGGCCTGAAGTCCAAAGCAGAGGGCAGTGCTGGTGCCCCTCCGGGGGGCTTTCTCCTTCCACAGTGGTGACTCTCTAAGTCCCAAACACCTTTACTGCTTCCAAATAGCTCGATTTTGTAGTTTTCTGCCTGTGTTGCTCTCTGTGGAAAAGTTGGGCTGATAGTATATTCTTCATATGTAGATAATAATTAATGTTTACACAAATATGTAAAAATAAGCTTAACTTTCCTGCAGTGAAAATTAGAAGCCACTGGTGAAAGAAATCAGAGACACCAAGCTTGTAAGGATTCCATGTGAATGTTTTAATAGACTTAATATTTATAAAATGTTCATACTATCAGAGTCAGTTTGCAGATTCAATGCAATCTCCACCAAAATATCAATAATATTCATCCCAGAAGTACAAAAAAAAAATTCCTAAAATTCACATAGAAGCTTCAAAAGTCAAAAAATATTCTTGAGGAAAAGAAAACACATCAAAACTGGAATAATTATGTTATCTGACTTTATGACAGCACAGAACCATAACAAAAAAGTCATCATGGCATTAACATAAAAATAGACACATTGATGGGGGACAGATTAAGGGTTCCAGAAGACACCTGTTGTCCTGGTTAGCTTTACTTGTCAATTAAGCAGCCTAGAGTCATGTGAGATGAAATTCTAGACTGAGGAATTTCCTAGACCAGAGTGGCCTTTGGGCATGTCTGTGGGGGATTATCTTGATTAATTGATTCACAGACTGCTATGGGTGGTACTATCCCCTGGCAAGCAGCCCTGAGATATATAAGAATGCCAGCTAACCTCTAGCCTATAAGCTAAAGAGCCAGAGAGCAAGCTAGCAAGTAGCAGTGCTCCATTGTTTCTGCCCTGAGTTCCTGTTCTGCCCTTGGTTAGTGATGCGTTGTAACTTGGGAATTGTAAGTGGAATAACTTTTATTCTCTGAAGCTGTTTTTTGTCGCAGTGTTTGTCACAGCAGCGGAAAGGAAACCAGAACACCCACAGAGCTATAGCTAATGGGCTCTTAATAAAGCAGCCAAGACACACTGCAGAAATGAGAGTCTCTTTCATCAGCATTCGAATACAGATATCCATACACAGAAGACTGAAGGTGGACTCCGATTTCTCAAAACAAGTTCAAATGGGTCAAAGGCCTTATTCTAGGGGTAAATTCATCAAGATAGTTGGTACAGGCAATGATTTCTTGGATAGGATTGTAAACACAAAATCAAGACCTGACAAATGTTATTACAACAAACTAAAACTAAAAGTACAAAGGAAAAGAAAATCTGCAGAGTGGGAGAAAATATGAGCCAGCTACTTATTCAACATAGGATTCATATTCAGGATATATAAAGAATCTATCTATCTATCTATCTATCTATCTATCTATCTATCTATCTATCTCTCTCTCTCTCTCTCTCTCTCTCTCTCTATATATATATATATATATATATATATATATATATATGTACATATATATTTCTCTCTCTCTCTCTGCGTGCATGTGTGTGTGTGTATTATAAAATTAACAGATGCTGTAAAAGGAAAACCCAAAAATTAAAAAGCCAAATCTGGAGGAAAAGGAATGTTTGTGCACTATAAGTAGAAATGTAAATTAGGACAGCCATTATGGAAGAATTATGAAGCTTCCTCAAAATAGAAGTGCCATATGATCCAGCTATCCCACCCATGGGTTATAATCCAAAAGAAATGAAGTCAGCATGCAAAAGAGAACCCTTCTCAGCCCTGTGGCTATAGAAATACTACTAACAATACCTGAGATATAAAAATATATAATATATATATATATATATAAATATACTAGGTGCTTGTCAACTGATAAATGCAAAAAAAATATGTGTATGTATCTACATATACACACACATAGTAGACTATTATTTATCCATAAGAAGATAAAATACTATCATTTGCAGCAAATTGATGGGACTAGAGGGCATCATGTTTTTTTTAAAGATAGGTGTCACATTTCCTTTGTCATATACTAAAACTTAAACCCAAGTTGACCTTAAGTAAAAAAGGAATCATTTGGGAATGGGAAGGGTATCTGAGTGGCAGTGAGGGTAGAGTAATGCAGAGACACAATTAATACACAATGTGTGCAAAATCACAGTGAATTCTATTGTTTTGTAAATTAATCTGTGATGGTGATGGTGCATGGTGGGCAGTCATTTCACGACGATGGCTTTGAAAGATATATCATTTATTCTCCTGAGCTTTTTGTTTGTTTGTTTGTTTTGTTTTGGTTTGGTTTTTCGAGACAAAGTTTCCCTGTGTAGTTTTGGCGCCTGTCCTGGATCTCGCTCTGTAGACTAGGCAGGCTGGCCTCGAACTCACAGAGATCTGCCTGGCTCTGCCTCCTGAATGCTGGGATTAAAGACGTGCACCACTGCCACCCCACTCTTCTGAGCTTTTATTTGTTGGATTGGTATGGTGAAACTCCATGCTATTGGAGGTGTCTCTGGTAACTCACAGCTGCTTCTGAGATCCAGAAGACATAGTGCTGTGGTCCAGTTGTGTGGAGGAGTTGCAAATGAAATGCATGCATGATTCCTAGCACTGGGATGTCTTTTCCTTATTTAGTGTCTGCGGTCATGCCTCACAGCCTGCAGCCACTGCACCCTTTGACTTCGGGCCATAAGTCTCTTCTGCTCCAGTGGCTGCCTGATATTTTAGTATTGTAATCCTCACCAGATGTGGAAAACCCTAGAAGCGCAACTTACTCCTTGCTTTCCAGGATGTAGACATTCCCGTTGGGTGACTTTGTCTTCCTTTTGCCAATCATACTGAATGGAAAAAAAAATCTCCTATGCTTTCATATGACACTGATCTAGGGTTCCGGGGTGTAACTAGGGAACACAGCATGTGACTCTATGCAATTTTGTATTTATCAAATATACTTTCACCATACCCTCAACTCAGTCCCCAGAAGGCAGATTGTTTCAGGATAGGGGGATTTGGGCTCCTTTCTTCCTAAGTTACTACTTGACTGATGGTCTATACCTAGTTATTTCTGTTCCCTCAAGGCTTTTGAAGGTTAAAGTCAAGAAAACACTTATAGATTTCCAACTGTCACATCTCTACCTGAAGCAGAATCACAGAATGATCTGGCTTCCACTTGATAAATAGAAACCCAAAGATTCTGTCACCTCCCAGCAATGCCATGAGCATGGGACAAAGCCTTCTAGTCACAAGCATTTTGGGGACAGTGGAGATCCAAACTGTAACAAGGGCTCTATACCACTGTGGAACAGGAAGTGCTTGGCCTGGTGGGATGCTCACTAGCACATACCTCATTATCCCTTCAGTAACCATAACAATTCTACCACAGATGGAAATAGCCACAGAGGCTACCACCTCCTTCAGGAGAGATTACACTCCCACGCAGTCAGGAACATCCCACTGTCTGCATGGACAGAAGTCTTTGTTTAATGTGACCAGATCAAATCAATTTGACCATAGTGTGACATATCCTTTTAACTTAAGAAAAACAGAAATTGGAGGAAGCTTGTCCAAAATGTGCATCTTCTTGGTATGTAGAGTAATACATTGGAAATTTGAACATGTTTTTCCCTCTCAAATATAGTCTCCTAATTAGCTCAGCTCTCTAATCAAAAGTAGAAGCATCAGATAAATAAGAAATTTGTTTCTATTATTTTAGTTCGTTTGCTTGTTTTCTTGTTTGTTTTTAAGTCCTAGGATCTAAAGGAGATAAAGAGGACTCAAGGGTGCAATGTAGGTTTGCATGAACACAAAGAGATTCATAGTGACGGCAGCTCTCCCCGAGCTGCAAACCTTGAGAGAGATAAGACCATTTGGGGTGGAAGCTCAGGGGCCTGGGAAGAAATCTTTCTTGTTACATGCTAGTGAATGCATCATCTTATAGAGATCTTGTGCCTCCAAATTACTTGAGGATAGCCAGGACTTCTTGAGACATCAGAACCAGGCAGAGCATGTAGAATCCTTTGGCATAGCCATTCCAGTGCATTAGGAACAGAACAAGCTGAAGTATGAGGGCTTTCTAGTGCATTTCTGAACATCTCTGGCCACTGAGGTGGCTCAGCAACTAAGTGACCTAAATGACCTTGCTGCCCAAGCCTGATAATATGAATTCAATCCCTAGAGCTAAAGTAAAAGATGGAAGGAGAAAACCACAAACTCTCTGGACTCAATAGACATGCCATGGCATGTGTATCTACACATAGGCACAACATGTACATGTAAATACACAAAATAATAATAAAGTAAAAACACTTGAGTTTGTACATTAAAATTAATGCTGTGCAAAATATTAGGAAGCATTTCCTGAATGGTAGAGTCCATTCCTTCATAAAAAGCTATGCAGATTCTGGGAAAGACTTAAAAAAAAATCATTGTTTTTCAAAACCCAGGACAATGAATGAAAACTTGTAGCAAACCTAGGAGTATTCATTCAAGAGGGAAAAAAAACCAAACAGCTGAATCTGAGTAAGAACAGCAAGTGTTCAGATGGCTTAGCAAGTACTGCAGCCACAACCCTCTCCAGCTCTGTGATAACCTGAAATCAGCAGCCTGTTGGCAATGTTACCAGTGATGATGGACAAGCTAATAGCCACTGGAGAGGGCAGCATAGTGTTGGTGCATTCACAAAAGAGATACCCTCAGAATAGTCTCATTATTTGATTTTCTAGAAATTCTACACAAAAGCCTTATTCACAGGGCCTATCTCCCATTGATCCAACTCAAGGTTTGCTCACTGGCAAATCCTACAGTGTTGGTTGAAAACAATTATCAGCAGTTCCTTATCATTGCAGTCACTGGGGATAAAACTACCGTGAAAGCGCACAAGAGGCAGATCATAAAGCTGAAAAGAAAGTTGAGGAAAACTAGATGCTTTCAAGGGTCTTACAAAAAACTCTTATTCTTAGGAATCCAGAAGGCTATAGACATGAGTAGAGCCATATACAGATTTAGCAAAAGTCCTAGATGAGCCTAACCAATTACTTCTGGTTGAATTTGAGGCTACACACAGAATAGATAGTTGAAGCAGATATGGAAACAGGCAAAATGGTGAAAAATGAAATACATTTTCCCTTCCCTAGAATAATAATTGATTGTGATAATTTAAGGAAAACTGTGTCCAGTCGTAAGCCGACCACTCAGGTAACTGAACATTGACTTCAGTGGTGACACATATGATAAAGAACGAGAATTTTGAAAAGTTATACCAAAAATAACTGGTAATGGGAATTCAGATTGGTAGAAATGACACATTTTAAAGAAACATTTAAGACATATAGATTTAAGCAATAATATAAAACATAAAAGTTATTGGAAATAATGGCTCATGCACCAAAGGCAAAATAATCTATAGGTTCTATCCTTGAAAAACATAGATGCTGGACTTAGAAAGTTAAAGAAATTGATACAATTGTTATAGATACACTTAGGAAATCATGGTTAAGAAATTAAATTGATGCATAAAACAAGTCCTCACTGAATACAGAATATCTGTAAAAATAAAAAAATTGTAAAAAAAAAAATCCAGGGCTGGAGAAGTCACTCAGCAGTTAAGAGCACTGGCTGCTCTTCCAGAGGTCCTGAGTTCAATTCCCAACAACCACATGGTGGCTTACAACCATCTGTAATGGGATCTGGTTCCCTCTTCTGATATGGATGAAAACAAAGCACTCATATACATAAAATAAACAAACAAATATTTTAAAAATAATTCAAATAAAAATTCTCAAGTTTAAAAAAAAAAACAATGAATAAACTAAAAAGCTTTTGAGGTTGATCAACAGAATATTTTAGTTGGTAGAAAGAGAATCAGGAAACTTGAAGACAGGTTAATTGTGATTATACATCTGATTCAAACAAAGAAAAATACTTAAGGCCAATAAACAAAGCCTTGGAGAAGTGTGGGCCATAACTGAATATACCAATATTAGCACTCAGAAAGAGAGGGACACAAAAGAAAGGAAGAGAAAGATTAGATGAAGATAAAATGACTAAATTTTCCAAAATTTGATTTTAAACTACTTTAATTTAAATGTCAAAGAAGCTGAATCTAAAACACGAATCAAAAAATCATCTAGATATATTACAGTTAGACCACTAAAACTTCCAAGAAAATAGAATACCACTAATAATTATAACTGTGTAGGTTATGAAAGAAAGTATAGAGTATTTTTTGTTTATAACTCTGCAATATACAACTGTAGGAATATAAAGCATGTAATTTGTATGACAATTGAACAGGAGAGGAAGGAAAAGAGAATTCTTAGGCACAAATTTTTATATAGTACTGCTTTTAAGTTAATATTAATATATATTTGTTAAGGTTGAGACATTAATTGCAACCCTTATGGCAACAATTAAGAACTAGACTTTAAAATACATACACAGAAAGAAATTAAAATGGAACACTACATATTTATTCAACACGGAGGAGACAATAATGGAGAATTAAAAGTAATAAATAAACTACACAAGGCAAATAAAAACAAATAGTAAAAAAAAAGTCATAAATACTACATTACATGTAAATGATTCAACTATCCCATCAAAATGGAAAGATGGTAGGATGGATTACAAAACCACAAAGCACATGTTGTGCATAAAAGGCTAGGTTCAAAGATGGAAGTAAGTTGGATCACCACCCTATAGATATTGTAAGCAAAGAGCTGAAGTAAATGAACTCATGCTATACCAAAAAATAATCCTATGAAAAACATTGCTACTACAGTTAAGGAACAACATTTTATACACTTTATGATAAAATAAATAATTTATGAGTCCACTATGGCACTCTTTGGTGCATCCCTAAAGAAATCTAAGTCAACATACCAAAGAGATACTTACACATCCATTTTTTGGTGCACTATTCACAGTAACTAAGAGATGAGATCAGCTCAATATTCACCAAGAGAGAAATGGATAAAGAGAGTGTGGTACACATACACATTGGAATTTTATGCTGCTGTAAAGAAAAATGAAGTGTCATTGGCAGGAGATTTATGCAATGGACATCATCACACTAAGAGAAATAAGCCAGACTCAGAAAGATTAGTACTATGTTTTCTCTTATATGTAGAACCTAGATTTTGTGTGTGTGTGTGTGTGTGTGTGTGTGTGTGTGTGTGTGTGTGTGGTGTGTGTGTGTGTAAGTCATGAGACTGGAAGGGAGATCATAAGAGAGGAGAAAGAGATCTTAAGGATGTAGGAGTGGGGGTGATGGAATACATGTAATAACAAAGGGTCTAAGTGGAGGAAGGGAAGGAATTTGAGGTGGTGAGACATCGAGTAGGACAGCAGGGAGGGATTGAAGGAAGGTAAAGTATAATAACTCATTATAAAAAACCCATCAGCTTATATTCTATCCTAAAAATAATAAAAATTAGAAAAGGGTCAATCAAAAACTATAATATGTTGTACACACACACACACACACACACACACACACACCTTAGAGTCCCAAAACACATGAAATAAAACTTACAGACTCAAAAGATAGACAATTTTAGAAAACAGTTGAATATTTTAGTATCTTGCTTTCAATTTGGACAGCATATGCAAACAGAAATTGTCAAAATAAGGCAGCCATAAGCCACAGTATAAATAGGTAGGTGTCTACAGAATATTCTTCTCAGCCATAACAGAATGCACACAAAGCATTCCCAGGAAGAATGTTTCTTGGAGGTAACCTAAGCCATGATAAATTTAAAATGATTGAAAACTCTTGAACTATGCTTACAAATTACAAGTGCTTTCTATGTATATCCATATCACAGTGGTTTGAATGAGAATTTTCCCCATAAGCTCAGATATTTGAATGTTTGGTCCCCAGTTGGTAGAACTATATGGGAAGGATGTGGCCTTGCTGGAGGAGGTGTGTCACTTGGGGCAGGTTTTGAGTTTTCAGAAGACTCATTGCATTCCCAGTGTTCTTCTCTCTCTGCCTTCTGCTTATGATCCAAGATGTGAGTTCTCAGCTTTTTTTTGTCACCAGGTCATTGCTCTGCCATTATGGACTCCAATCCTCTGAAACTCTAACCCCAACTGAGTGCTTTCTTTTATACATTGTTTTGGTCATGATGTTTTGTCACAGCAATAGTAAAGTAACTAACACATGTATCTTAATACAATTTGAGAAGTACTCAAATATGTAATTAAGTATCCATTTAAACAGCCCATAAGCCATAAAAAGAAATGAAAAATGTACCTAGAGTAAATTTTTTTTATATAAATTAAAACACTGTTTAAGACCATGTGGTACTCAACTAACAAGGTACTTAGAGGGAAAGTTACAGCAGTAATTGAGACATACTACTGATTGGAAATTTATGATTAGATGAAATAATCATTCACTATTAAAGAATTTAGATAATGACATATATATGTATATATATGGAGATAGATAATGTTAGATAGATAGACAGATATGATAGATAGATAGATAGATAGATAGATGATAGATAGATAGATAGATAGATAGATAGATAGATAGATAGATAGATGGATGGATGATAGTGAAAATGAGATGTGCTTTCTTCCCATAAGATGATTAAAATCAAATGAATCATATGGGAATGTTTAAAGAACATATAGAAACTGGAAATCTTGTTTGTTGTTGTTAAGGTTGTAAAATAGCTCTGGAAAACTAGTTGTGAAGTTTACCAAAAGGTAGAGTCATGATATGTTATAATAATTTTGCTCCAAGGCCCAAGAGGAAGGAAATCATATTCCTGCACAAAAATTTTGCGTGACTGACCACGGCAGCACTGCCATGAGCAGCCCAAATGTGGAGATGATTCAGCTTTTCCCTTCCAGTGGACAGATTAACTCAGGGCGTTTCTATGAACTGAGATATCATCCAGAAAGACAAAGAAATGAAGAATTTGATATATAGTGTGTGAATAATTCTGCCAGGAAAGAATGATGTGGGATTTCTTTGTTTATATGGAATTGATGCTGTCTAGGTGTATAAGAACGGGTTTGTTTTCTTTACTGATTGAAGAACTAAGGGGCAAGAAAAACTGTTCCCAGAAATCTTGAGCATACTGGCGGAGCCCAGATGATATCAAAGAAACCTTCTCTTGGGCGCCTTGGTGTCACTGATGAAAAAAAAAAAAAAAACTGGGCGGTGGTGGCGCACACCTTTAATCCCAGCACTTGAGAGGCAGGTGGATCTCTGTGAGTTCAAAGCCAGCCTGGTCTCCAAAGTGAGTTCCAGGAAAGGCACAAAACTACAGAGAAACTCTGTCTCGAAAAACCAAAAAAAAAAAAAAAAAAAAAACAACCTTAAGAATGGACTCAAGCAGAACCTCAAGGTCAATGTGTTTGAGTTGAAAAGAAAAAGTCGAGGGCACAAAAGCTGTAAATCTCATAGCTCTTCAGAGGAGGAGAATGGAGAAGATAAGCCCACATGTGGGTCAGCCACATGCAGGGAGGAGAACTTGAGAGAGAGAGAGGGAGAGAGAGGGGAAGAGAGAGGGAGAGGGAGAGAGAGAGAGAAAGAGAGAGAGAGAGAGAGAGAGAGAGAGAGAGAGAGAGAGAGAGAGAGAGAGAGAGAGAGAGAGAGAGGAGAGACCCAGAGTTAGTAATTTAAAAATATATGCTGACTGGGGCATCATCTGAAAGTAAAAGTCAGAAGTAAATCAGAGGGATCAGTGCAGTGGAGCAGAAGTCAAGAGGGTAGATAGACCCAGCCAAACGAAATGGCAGTTCTTGGGGGCTGTACTGTGTGAGTCTACCTCCCTAGGCACTGTCCTCTAGCTCTGTTGCTGAGCTGCTCCACTGGATAAAATGCTAGGAGAGGTGACAAGGGCATGTCCCTGCCTAGGGATGGATCCCATTCTTAATGAAGTGCACTGATGAAGGATACACATGCGATACAGAAAGCTTAGGGTTTCTGGAGACTGGTAGGATGGCAAGATTGAGAATGGCCGGGCGGTGGTGGCGCACGCCTTTAATCCCAGCACTCGGGAGGCAGAGCCAGGCGGATCTCTGTGAGTTCGAGGCCAGCCTGGGCTACCAAGTGAGCTCCAGGAAAGGCGCAAAGCTACACAGAGAAACCCTGTCTTGAAAAACCAAAAAAAAAAAAAAAAAAAAAAAAAAAAGATTGAGAATGACCCCTCTTGTACAGAGGATGTTTTTAAAGTCATGAACATATTTTAGTATTAGATAGCAATGATAGCTAAACAATACGTAAATATGCAGAATGAAAAGTGTTTCTGGACTGTGGATTTCAGAAGGATGAGTGGTGTGGCATTTTCATTGTCCTTCAACAATAGCAGTATAAGACCTTCTTCTGTGTCCCGAGATTGTCATGTTCAAAGTGTTTGTAGCTATGAGCTCTCTGGGAAGAACATGAGAAAATATAAGATTACAGAATGAAGTCAAAGTAATACAAAATATCTGGCCTTTTTATTAAGGTGGAACTTCCTTATCTGCTCTCAAGTGAGGAAAAGGCAAACAATTTCACTCCTTTTCATTAGATTAGAGGGTAATGGGAGGAGAAAAATATGAGCCCATATATATGTGGTCAGCTAAGTAAATTTGTGCAAACAGAAAATCATGCTTCCCTGATACTTTGTCCCAAAATTAATCATGCCTTCAAATGCTCTCGTAACAATATTTCTAATTATATCAGATGTCTCACGTTGTATCATAAGAGCTTCCTCAGTTCAGGGCTGTGTGATTGCCTTTGTACCTTACAATATTAGGTACACAGGAGACGCTCAGCATGCTTGGCAGATATTATAATACTTAAAAGTTTCACAACAGTCAATATATAAGGATCCATGAAAACATTTGTTCCAGACTTTAAAATACTCCCTTCCCTTGAAGCCCGCAGAAAGACACTGGGCCTCTGCTTCTCTCAATGGCAGAGCAGCTGGGCATGAACCCACCCCCTTGACTTAAAAAGTTAGAAAAGTGCAAAAAATAATTGAAGCAAATGTTTGCAGACTTTGTGCAATAGGCAACACAGCACTTTGATCCCTGAGAAAAGGGAAACAAATGAGGTGAACCCTATAATTATTCCAGCTTTCTGCCTGGAAGCACTTTCCAAATCAAGGTACAGGGAGCAGATCATGAGCAAAGTGCTTGGCTTTGGAAGCAGATATCATAATTGAAGGCAGTAGGAAATTTGCTGGGCAGGGCTCCAGATAGGAAGGAGCTGAGCTGGGAGAAGCCTGGAAAGAGACAGAAAGGTCCTTTCAAATCTTCTGCTCAATGCTACACTGTCTGTGCTGTGGATAAACCCCCCCCAGCTTGTGGAGAGCAGCCAAAGGTACAGGGAAGCGAGACAGTCTAGTGTCTCTTAGTGCTAGAATTTCTCATCAAGGCAGAATGAAGAACTAAACACTTTAGGAATTCCTCAGGTGTCCTTTGGGGTGTCAGAAAGGCCACAGGCTGGCAGAAGGTAATTTTAAGACACATTTGAATAGCATTAGGGTAAACCTTAAAATGAACAGTGAGCTGTAGGAAGGTAAATGACTGGTTGAACAAGACTTCAACTTAAAAAAAGAAAGCAAACAAACTCATAACACTGTAGGAATCTTAACACTTCAACACAGGAAATAATTACTAGACCTGATAAAAGAGGAATAGAATCCATTTTTAGGGGAAAATGTGCCAAGTTCCAAAAAGCCCAAAGTTTCTGAGAAGATTAAATTGGAACTCATGAGATTTGGAAAGGATTAATGGAAGACATAAGTGGAAGATACATTGGTTTGAATAAGAATGGTTCCATTGTCTCAAAGGTTTGAACACTGGCTCTCCAGGTGGCACAATTGTTTTGGGAAGGATTAAGAGGCATGGCCTTGTAGGAGGAGCATTATCACCCAGGGTGGGCTTTAAGGTTTCAAAAGACTCCTGTCATTCTCAGGGTTCTCTCTGTCTCCTGCTTGCAGATTGAGATACAGCTCTCAGCTCTTCTGATGACATGCCTCTATTTCACAATCATGGATTCTAGTCCTCTGGAACTGCAGGCAGGGAGTGGGACCAGCCCAAAAGAGAAAAGTGTCTTGCAAACAGCAAATCTGGAAGGACAAAGCCATCAAAACACTTTGACACTGAATACGGAGCTACAGGATTTGGAGTTTTCCCAGCTGGCTTTTGGTCTTTCTTTCGTCCATTATTTCCTCACTATATCTCTATCCCTCTCTTTTGGAATGGTGATGTATATTATGTACCATTGTATGTCGCAAGTATTTACTTTGCTTACTGATCTTCAGGACATTGAAATTAAGAGATTGCCTTGAGTCTCAGAAAAGAATTCAAATTTGGACTTTAAAAGTGTTAAGGCTGTGAAAGACTATGGGGACCTTTGAAGTTGGATTAAATGTGTTTTTCATTAAGAAACAGCCATAATCTTATGGTGGTCAGGGAGTGGAATGTGGTAGTTTGAATGAGAATGGTCCTCATAGGCTCATAAACTTGAGCATTTGATAGCCAGTTGGTGGAAGTATTTGGGAAGAATTGGAGATGTGTCACAGGGACAGGCTTTGGGGTATAAAAAGACTTTTCTGTTCCCAGTGTGCTCTCTGCCTCCTGATTGCAGTTAGGAATGGGAGCTCGCAGTCATTCCTCCCCGCCATGCCTTCTCTCCACCATCATGGACTCCAACTCTCTGGAACTGTAAGCCCCATTAAATGCTTTCTTTTTAAGTTGTGTTGATCATGGTGTTATCACAAGAATATGAAAGCAATTAACACAGAAGATGTAAGAAAATAAGCAAATAAAACTAATACTTGCAAAAATCTTAATATCTGAAGTAGGAAATTTGTTTTCCTTGCGTATAAACAGATTAGTTATTGTAAATGAAAACATCAATGAACTTGAATTTATTTCAATAGAGTAGAAGTACTCAAGCCAAAGCAAACTAGTAACAGCACAAACATATAGAATTATGAAACATATGGAAAAACCCACTAAAGCTGTGTAAGATTGATTTAGCTTTATCAACTGTGTTATCTTTTGCTTACAGAAACTCCACATATCAACAGGAAAACACGTAATCGTTAAATGGACACTGATTATTTACTGATACAAATTACTTCTGGGTGATAAAAGAAACTAACAAACGGAAAAGTGGGTTTTCAATGAATATCAAAATGCTAAAGTAACACTAAGCCTGCTTACTGATACCTCGAGAATCAAATTATTTACCAATAGTAAACAATAAATAAAAATTATTTACCATGATAACAAAATGCTGAAAATTCTCCAAATACTAGGAAATTAAGTAAAACAATTCCTTTTCTATTTTCAGACAGGGTATCGTGTATATAGCTCAGGCTAGCCTCGAATTCATCCCAGAGCCTCCTGCCACAACCTCCCAGTGCACGTATTATAGATGTACACCACTATGTCCATGTTAGGCAAAACAAATTTCAACAGCACATGAATCAAATTAAGTAAAATAGTAACAATATTTTGACCCTAATAATAACAAAAATACAGACATTGAAGGAACTCAGAGAAATCAGTAGCACAAGACATGCATTTGAACAGATACTGCATAAGGGATATACAACTGCTGATTATAGGAGACACAGTAGTATCATTAGTTATTAGAAAAACATAAATTAAACTATAATGAAATTTTATACCACACCCATGAGAATAGCTCAAACAGAAACACTGAAGATATCAGTTGCTGGCAAGGACATGGAGAAACAGGAACTTCACAGGCTGCTGCTGCATCTATGTAACTATCTGACAGCTTAATATCAAGTTAAGCCCTCACACACCATACAGTACAGCACTTCCACTTGTGTGTACACCGAAAGAAGTAAAAACAGAGGTCTACATAAAGGCACACATACGTGTTCATAGCAGCTTTCTTTCATAACTGACCAAAATTGGAAGTAACACAAATATCCAGTAACTGAAGAATAGGTAAATAAGAATAGGTAAAAATAGGAATAGATAAACAGGTAAATAAGATGAGTATATCTATGCAGAGAAACACTATTGCATAACAGCACAAAAACTCTGAAGCATGCCTCAGGAGTCAGGGCTTTTGGTGCATTTGACTGCTCAAAATAAGACAGGTAAATGTGTGCCTGCTATAACATGCTACTGACACAATTGCCTGGAGTGGATAAAACCATCTATGGTGAGGGCATTTCAGAAGCCATAAAGGGCAGAGACTGCCCGTGAAGGAATGGGTAAGTCCTGACAGAAGGGAACACAAAACATTCTCTGCATTGGAAACTGGTGACTCCTCTTATAAAGCAAACGAAACACCTTTGAGCTATAAAACTTAAGTTCTGTTCACTTCACTGTGAACAATTCAAAGCACCACAGATTAAGGTGTAAGCTTGCTAGCATTTTTGTTTTGCTCAGAAAATTGTTTTAAAATTAACAAATAGCAACAACAAAACCATTTTATCATCACTTCATGGGAATAAATATTTTAATTACCTAAAAGATAAAAGAACATTTTAGAAAGAGGGCAATCTTATAAAGTGAACAAATTCAGCAATGAAATAACTACAGCAATGTCCTCTCTTATATTTCATTTCATCAGTGACTTGAAAATGTTCTCTCTGACCATTTGATGCAGCCAAATCATGGTTGCCAGATTCCACAAATAAAAGCAGAGGTGGTCTCAGTGCCATGGGAGCCATGGTGCCAAGCATCGCACAGGACCGACTCTCCTCAGAATTAGTCACTGATCTGAATTTTATATTCCACCAATGACCTCAATTTTGTTGGGTAAATCTAAGCCAAATTCCTCTTTGTATAAAATTTTGAATGAAATAGAAGCCCAGAGGTGAGCAAGCTTCCCAAGACCTAATTAATAAAGTAATCATAATTAGTGTCCTGATCAAACATAATACAGTTTAGAATATGGCATTAGTGGAATAGTCAATTTTTTTGGAACTGGAAATATGAAACAGTAGTTCTTTTCCAAAATCATCCTAAAATATGTTTTCCTCTTGAGAGGTTTAGACAACCAAAGTCCAAGGAAGCAGCACATGTCAATCATCCCCATACAGTATGTCCATTGGCAATTGTCCATAAATGACCTTGGCTGCTACTGCTGCTGCTTTTCAGTGATAACACTATTACCTATTTTGAAACAGCATGTCCTCCAAAATATTTCCCCAGTTCAAACATATACAATGTTCCAGGCTTCATAGAGAGCATGTCGCTACTTCTAAAATGTGATGAAGAACTAGTTATATGGAGGACACATAGGCCCAGAAAATGACAACTGTATATAGCACATTAGTTGCCCCCATGTTTATAAAAGACAAAGGCGCCCCTTGCCATCACTAGGATGCCCAACACTTGATTCTGAATTCATCCCTGCTCATTCATTCCACACTAATTCTCAAAAGCCACAGAACAAGTGTTCTCTTGTGGATCGTGTGTGCTTGCCCTGAATTCCTCATGAATTACCACACCCTCTGTCTCAGCATCTGTGTCTCCAGTCCACAGGCACTTCTGTGACCTTGTGACCATTCTCTAAATCCTTTGTGTATATTCTTTGTAGTACTTATTATTACTTAATATTACTGTCTTTATATCTGCTTCTCTGTTTAGCATCAGCTCAGTCAGCTGTGGTGATATTGTGTTTCCCCAACATATCGTGCACCCTAATAAATTTATCTGGGGTCAGAGAGCAGAACAGCCACTAGACAGACATAGAGGCCAGAAAATGGTGGCACTCACACCTTTAATCCTAGCCTTCTGGAGGATCTCTGTGAGTTCAAAGCCACACTGGAAATAGCCAGGCATGGTGACTCATGCCTTTAATCCAAGGAAGTAATGGCAGAAAGCAGAAAGGTATATAAGGCGCGAGGACCAGGAACTTAGAGCTGGTTAAGCTTTCAGGTTTTTGAGAAGCAGTTCAACTGAGATCCATTTGGATGGGGACACAGAAGCTTCCAGTCTGAGGAAACAGGATCAGCTGAGGAATTGGCAAGGTGAGGTGGCTGTGGCTTGTTCTGCTTCTCTGATCTTCTAGCATTCACCCCAACACCTGGCTCCAGGTTTGTTTTTATTAATAAGACCTTTTAAGATTTGTGCTACAGTTAGCAGAAGGTGGATTCCAGAAGGATGCACAATGCACATGATATCCTTGGTCCCTGACCCTTGTCAGGCACAGACTTTCATACTGTCTAAAGAGGCTAAATTGCTTCTTCCTTTGCCCACTGGCTACCAATGGCCACCTGCCACTTGCTCTCCATACAGCCTCAGTACAACTCTCCTCACTTTCACCCATCTCAAGCCTGGTCCTCTTTATAGACCCTCATAGTAAGATGTTAGCAATGGCCACAGAGGGCAGTCAAGCAATCACTGTGTAATTAGCTGAGCAATCTCTGTCTTCCACTAGTTGATGACACACTAATGGTCCTAGTACACTCGGTGGTCCTCCTCATGGACCAGTTGTCCTCTTCTGAACTCCTTGTATTCTCCATGATGACTATCACAGAAGGCTAGATAGGAGAGTCCACCATTAACATTACTTACCCATTTCTGATGTATTAAGGTGTAGATACATATGCCTCAGTATAAGTTCTCACTACATGTCTTTTCCTTCAAAATTATGCCAACTCTGTGTTCTGTGTCACAAACCTAGTGAAACCCATTTCTCAGTGGGCATAGATCACTGAATGTTGTAAAGAACTACAAAGCCAACACTGAAGACTATGTATTCAACTGAGTCAGATGCAAACAAAACATCTCACAACCAAACGGGAGCTCCCCTCTCCCTTCCATATCCCATCTTCACATCCACCACCATTTATCTGCTTCACAGGCTGTGAAGGAAAAAGGAAAATATGGCTGTGAAATCCTCAGAGGTAGGGATATCTTGCTAAAGTGTCTGGCTGTGGAGGGGCCAGCACTGGGCAAGCTGTATGTTACTGAAGTCTTGTTCTTTTGTTCACAACAGTGTTACTATGATAGGGGCCCATTGTGAGAGAATGCTAAGGAGCTTGGAGACTATTAAGCACTAAATCAGGTTTAATATATATTTCACATGGGCATACTTGTACATCTAAAAAGAGGTCAAATGTCATAACAATCATTTTGGTATCCACTCTTTCTTCATGTGCAAAGTTTTTCTGGATTGTCTTCAGCATACTTCCTGTCTTTACCTATCACTTCTCACTTTCTCATTTCATTCTTCTCTCTCTAGACCTTGAATCTTTTCCTTTCTCAACTGAAAGACACAGTCCATACAAAGTGTCTAAGGGCCAGAGATGTGACTCGTGGTTTAGAGAACTAGCTGCTGTTGCAGAGGATCTGGATTCAGTGCTAAGCATTGTAAGTTAAGCTAACCTGTAACTTTGGTTCCAGAGGACTCAATGCCCTCTTCTGACCTCCTCAGGCACCAAGTATATACATGATATACAGGTAGAATATTTACATGTTAAAGTAATTTATCTAATAAAATGTGCTAAAAATTTTAAAGTAATTTTAATTTTTTTAGAATTTTATTTATAAATATATTTTAATTAAAATGTAGTTACATTACTTCTGCCCTTCCCTTTCCTCCCTCTAATGTCTCTCCATACTCCTCCACTCCCCTTCAAATTGATGGCCTCTTTTCTTTTTATTATAATTATATATGCATATACACATATGTATACAAATGTATAAATGCGACCTTCTGAGCCTTGCTGTTTGTGTGCGTATGATTTCAGGGCTAAACACTTTGTATTGGCTAACCAGTTAGGGGGTTCATCCATGGGAAAGGCTAATTTTCCCTGCCTTGGCAGTCATTAGTTGCTTGTAGTTCTTTGTCTAGGGTTGGATCTTGTGAGATTTTTTTCCCTTCCACATTAGCCTGCTTATTGATATTGTCATTGTTCATGTCTTGTTTAGGCAGCCATTTCTAGAAGACACAGTCTCACAGCAGACTGTCTCGTCCTCTGTGTCTTAAAATCTTTCTTCCCTCACTTTCTTGGTGTTCTCTGCTTGGCTCCCCATTATCCACTCATCTCTGCATTGTGTCCAGTTGTAGTTTTCTGTAATGGTCTCTATATTAATTAATTTTCTATTGCTGTGATAAAACCTTGGCTAAAGTAACTTACAAAAGACAGCATTGAATTTGGCATACAGTTCCAGAGGGTTAGAATCCATGATGGCAGGGGGAAGCATGGCGGCAAGAACAGCAGAGAGCTCACATTTCAAACCATGAAGAGGGAGAAGAGAGTGCATCAGGAATGGCACAAGGCTTTTAAAACCTCAGAGACTGTGCCCAGTGGCATACTTCCTCTAGCAAGTCCACATCATCTAGTCCTCCCCAAATAGCCACCAACTGTGGATCAAGGCTTGCAAAATTCATGAGCCTCATGGGGGACATTCCATTCCAACCAGCATAGTCTTCATTTGCAGTAAAGAGAAGCTTCTTTCGGAGGAGTAAGCCTACACTTATCTGTGGGTGTAATGATAAGTTTTATAATATAATTAGATATTATCATGGTCTAGCATAATTCTTGTTTTTATTTTACCTGCATGGATGTTTTGCTTGCATCTCTCTAAATATATATGCACCAGGTGCATGCTTGGTGCTCAAGGAAGCCAGAAGAGGGTATCAGATCCCTTGGAACTGGGATGTAAGTGCTGGGATCTGAATCCAGGCAGTCTGGAAGAAAAGCAAGTGCTCATAACTGCTAAATCATCTGTCCAGCACCATATTAATGAAGTAGCACTTTTCTCATCAATCAAGGCTTTCTCTTGTTGCTCTTCAGCTGTGCTATAGGATCTACACCAATGCCTCTTGACCTCTTTATGCAGTGGAATTCAGAGCGTACGCGCACACGCACAGACACAGACACACATACACACACACACACACACACACACACACACACACACACACACACACACTGATGACACTCACAGAAGTAGGGCAGGGTGCATTTCCCTTGAGAGAGCATTTTCCTTTAGCTATCCTTCCACTCCCTTCCATCAGGTATGACTCAATATCGGTGCCATCGAATCATGGGATACATCCCTGCCATTCATTCACCATTTGTCAGGATCTGTTTAGAATGAAGAGGCTAGGAAAGGAGGCTTTAAATGAGCAAAATGAATGCAGGAGGAAAGAAGCCAGGGCATAAACAACAGAGATGTTGCTGTGGTTAAATGGGGGATTGTGATCAGATGGAAGCTGATTAATATCTTCAATGTTTATCAACGATGATTAGTGATGGGATAATAGTCAAGGACAAGTATCTTCAGCCTAGAATCCTGGCAGCCCTGCTTCGTACAACAAATACTCAATATCATTACCAGATTAAAAAACATGTTCCATCAAAACCACTGCGGGTCCTACGCAGTGATTTAACACTTGAAGAAAACCTAGCAAGACAGTAATTTGGCTGAGATCTGCATTGGCCTTGTCCTGAGTTATAATAGCTTTATTCATTTGAATGTTCTCAGCATTCTACATTTTGAGAATGAAGCCTGGAGTGGCACATTTTCCAAAGCTAACTTATTAAATTACTCAAGATGAACTTGAAGTTTGCATTAGTAGTAGGTAGGAGGGCTTCTGGAGGCACACAGGCATGGGGAGTACATTTAGTGAGCCTTGAATTCTTTCAGCTTCTGTGCATTGGAAAGCTTTGCTTTTGTTTGGGGAATACAGAGCCTGCCACATAATATGCAATCTTAAAATTCCATCTCTTTGCTTTACCAACTATCCTCACAGCTGGCGAGTAGATTTAACCTTCAGTAGCAGCCTGGATGCTCCAGTGGAGATGTGCTAGCTTCTCCTCCATTACAGAACTAGGAATGTATTTATGGAAAAACACAGATCTTGCAACTATCATGTGATCAGCAGCAGCCAGTGGCTACTTGAATTTCCACCAGCAAGAGTGTCCCTAGTAGGGACTCCCTCATCCAATCTTGCTGACTCTTATGGTGCACACTGGGGTTACCACATATGACAGTCAGTTTTTTTTTTTTTTTATTTTTTTCCAGACAGGGTTTTTCTTGTAGTCCTGGCTGTTCTGGAAACTCCATCTTTAGACCAGTTTGGCCTTGAACTCACAGAGAACCTCCTGCCTCTGCCTTACTAGTGCTGGAATTAAAGGTGTGCACCACCACCACCGGGCTATGAAGAATCATTTTTCTAGCGGAATATGCTATCTCTAAGTTATTTTTCCTATTGCTATGATAAAATACTCTGACAAAAACATCCTAAGAGAGATGAATAAGCCTAAGGGTTTATTTTGGCTCACAGTTTGGGGCCCAGTCCATGCTGGAAGGGGAAGTCCTGTCTGTAGGAACTTGAGGAGGCTGATCACATTGTTACTGCAGTCAGGAAGTGGCAATCAATGATTGTGTGTGTTCTATTTGTTATACCGTTCAAGCCCTGGGAATATGTCTCCCACTTTTAGAGTATGCCTTCAACCTCAATAACCTAATCAAGGTAATTACTCACAGGTGTGTCTGGTGGCTCAAGTCCTAGCTGATTCTAAATCCCCTCAAACTGGCAATCAACACCAACTTTCATAGTCCCCAAGCCTGGATTTCCAGATCTCATGGAGGTTCTGTGTGCTGTGTCATAACCTTACTAAATTGTCCAGAGCTTACTTTTATAGCCCGTGTTGCAGACATTGGCTAGTATAGTCAAAGACAATGTGCCTTGGCTATTTCACTCATTTTCTATTGGTGCTTAGCAAATCATTTCAAATATTGGTCTTAATTCACCACCTTGTCCTCTGTGGAACGGTTCCAGAAACCTGATGTGGGAAACATGGGAATGGAGGAATGATAGAAACACATAGAGAAAACCTTCGACCAGATAGGCTATGCTCCCTCTGAGAGAGGCACCTACTAGACTGCCTGTGGACGCATCATGTTCATGGTGTACAGCACAAGAAGGAGGTGTTAGCTAGCCTTGGTGAGAGCTCTGTGAGAGCAGTCACAGGCTACAGCTATCCAGGAGGAGAAATCTGTGCCTGCTAACATTTGTCAATCATTCATGATCATATGTTCTTCTACCACAGGAAGACTGCCATTTTCTTGTGTCTGAAGCCTTGGGGTCCTGGATATGGCTTTGCCCATGGCAATGATATACATTCTCTCACTTCATCTTATCCCCATAATTCACTTTCTGTGGGTGAGGGTCATGGTGGAATGTAGCTGGTATTTTTCTCAGGATATCAAAGAACTACAATCTGTACATCAGCTGAGGGGTAATGTACTCGGAGGCTCACCTGAGCAGAGAGAGGCTCCAAGCACCCTCCAACCATGGGGAAAATTCATTTCTTTGAAGCTCTAAACAATCATGGTGATTGTTTCCACAAAGCCAGAAGAAGGTGAGCATCTCCAGCCTTTGGAGGGTCTTGAAACAACTCATCTGATTAGGTCAGGTCTACCCATAACAGCCTGGTGTTTGAGTCACTTTATGTTGACATAGAAGATACTTGATTTACATCAGTTAAAATCCTTTCATTTTTGTCATATAAATTTAGTCTGGTCACAAGAGTGATGTCATCTTCTATTGGTTAGACATCACAGTTCTTCTCAACAACGAGAAGGGATGTCTCAATGGTGTGGTTAAGGAGAGGTCATCTTGGGATTCTGCCTTCAGCAGATGTGTTCACACATACACATTTTAGAGACAGCTAAACTTATTGAAATTGGGGTTCATGTTTTGGGTTTTTAATAAAATCTACAAAATTCTACCTTAGTGCAAAGACATCTTTCCTGGGTCAATAGACAGTGCTGTGATCTATTGTAATCTAAAGATTATTTGGGGGGAAAAGATGGATTTTTTCTTTATTCCTGTAGATTGGTAAGGCTATACTGTTTGAGTTTTCAAGAGGTAACTAACTTTCAAGGGAAAAAAAATGTATACTAAATTAGATTTCAAATGAGTGGATTTTTATAAGACTTACTCATACACTCAGTTTTAGTTAACTTTCTCCCATCCCTTCCCCCCTCCACCACTCCCATCCTTGCCTAAACCTTTATGTTCTTTAATGCTACATTTGTTCTATTCTCCCATATTATTGGTTTTTTTTTTTTTTTTTTTTTTTTTTTTTTTTTTTTTTTTTTTTTTTTTTTTGCTTAGGCTGTAAGAGCATAGGTTTTCTTACTGCTTTTCAAGCACATTTCATTTTGGTTAAACCTTCCCAGCCTCTCGCCCACCACTTCCCCATCTTCCTATTCCATTCCCTGCTTGAACCTCTCTACCCCCAATCCCCCTCACCACTTTCATTTTACCTGTATTATACTATCCTTCCTCCCATGATGCAGCCCTTCCAATGGCCCATTTCTAGTTTCTTGACTTCCGTGTATGCTCCAAGTTAAACACACAAAACAAAAGATTGGAACTTAGAATCACATTTGAGACCAAGCACATGCCATTTGTATTTCTGAGCCTGGGTGACCTCACTCTGTAATCTCCAGTTTTATCTATTTTCCTGCAAATTTCATTTTATTTTCATAGCAGAGGAATACTCTATTATATTGTACTACATTTTCCTTATCCACTCATCAGCTGATGGACATCTAGATTGATTACATTTCCCAGCTCTTGTGACTACAGCATCAGTAAGTATGGATGATAGATGTGCACGGATCTCTGCAGTGGGGTCCTTTGGGCATATGCCAAAGAGTAGTATAGTGGGACCATATGTTAGCTTGAGTTCCTTCTTTCTTTTTTGAGACCCCTCCAGAATGATTTCTAAAGGGGCCATCCTAATTGCACCCCAACACCAGTCACAGTCATGCATGTTTCTCCTTCCCACAACCACACCAGCATTTGTTATTGTCTGTGTTCCTGGTGATGGCCATTCTGGTTGGGGTGAGATGGATCTGTAAAGTAGTTAGAATCTGCATTTCCAGGCTAGCTAATGAGGGTGAACACTTTTTAAAATGTGTTTATTAGCCATCTGTATTTCTTTGGAGAAATATCTGTTTATCATTTTTAATTGGGTGGGTTTTTTTGATGTTCATTGTATATTCTAGACACTTATCCCCCATCAGATGTATAGCTGGCAAACAGTCTCCTCCCCATTCTGTGGGCTGCCTCTTCGCTAGGTTGACAGTTTCCTTTCTGTAGGGAAGTTTTTAGTTTGAGGAGACCTCATTTGTCAGTTGTTGATCTGATTGCTTGCACTACCAGAGAAATGTTCAGAAAGTGCTTACCTATGCCTGTAAGTTGAAATATACTTCCTACTTTTTCCTGCTAGAAGTAGTTGACTTTTATGCTTATAATTTTAGATCTGCCTTAATATTTATACATAAGAATTTAGCCTGTGATTCTCCCCTGTAGCCAGAGTTTTCCTGCCTAGGCCACAGTCAGGACAAATCTTGTCACCCACCAGTCCCACAGCCACTCAGACCCAACCAAGTAAACACAGAGACTTATATCGTTTATAAACTGTATGGCCATGGCAGGCTTTTTTCTAACTGTTCTTATATCTTAAATTAACCCATTTCTATTAGTCTATAAGTTGCCACGTGGCTTGTGGCTTACCAGTATCTTAACATGTTCTCATGGTGGTGGCTGACAACGTCTCTTTGCCTCAGCCTTCCACTTCCAAGAATTCTCTTCTCTGCTTGTCCCACCTATAATTCCTGCCTGGCTACTGGCCAATCAGCATTTTATTTATACAGAGTGATATCCACAGCACTTCCCCTTTTCTTTTATATTCCTTCTCAGGTCTTTGATGGGATTGAAGATTAGCAGTTATAGTTACAACTTATTATATATATACATATATACATATATAATATCTTAGATAGAACATATTAAGTATTAGATTTAGGTTCATTAGGATAGGACACCTTTTGGAATGATCTTTGTAACATGCCATTTACCTATGCTCTAGACTTCTCTGGATTTTAGTATGTGTTTCTTGATTGATATTGTTCACATTGGTTGTAGTTCCATCTTATCTAAGTTATTATCCTGTACAATATTTGATAACCATTCCTTTGTATATAATCTTGTATTAGGTTAGAACCTTATTTAGAAGAGGGAGATGTAGTGGGTAGCCATTCCAGCTTTGATCTGGAAGTTCCAAACCTCATTGAGGCTTCGGTAACTGTCATGCCTACAAAGCAGGACTGAGAGAGGACCCTGAAGACCCGAGGTCTGGATGCGCAGGCTTTCTTGGTTCCTGGACCCTGGATGCTGGAGGTAGACCAAGCAGAGTTCTCCTGAGAACACTGCCGGACTGCGCTACACCTTTCCCAGACCCTGTAACCAAACCCTTCACTTGTAAGTTACCCCACAAAATAAACCTCTCTTATAACTATGTGGAGTGGCATTAATAATTTCACCAATAGTCCTCAACAAAAGGAACTATTCTATCCATTTAACCTTTCCAAAGGGTGAAACCACAGCTGGGTGGTGGTGGTGCATGCCTTTAATCTCAGCACTCAGGAGGCAGAGCCAGGTTGATCTCTGTGAGTTCAAGGCCAGCCTAGTCTACAGAGTGAGTTCCAGGAAAGGCACAAAACTACACAGAGAAACCCTGTCTTGGAAAAAAAAAAAGTGAAACCACCTCTACCAATCAGGCTTTTAAGGGGTCCTGTTCCATGCAGTCATCATTCCTGTTACAGGGCTCTGTACTGAGACCTGCTTCCAGAATGGACACACTGCTTGGGTAGACTGGACAATTTGGTAAGGGAGGGATCACAGGCCTTTGGAGACCTATGTTAAACTTTTTCCCTCCCCCATCTGTGTCTCTCACTCCCTGAACTGGAGACACCTGTGTCAGGTACAGCCTGACTTTCCCCTTTTTACATTGAGAACCTCTGCCTTTCCACCAGGTGCAGATGTGGGAGGAGCTGCTTGTAAATGTCTTGCTGTTTCCACTGTCGTCTGGTGAATTCATGTTCTCTGTATAACAGCCACACAATTAAAAAAAAAAAAATCTGCTCTGATTTTTACCTCAGAAGTAGACTGTTCCTTCAGCAGGTGAACAAGGTGAGAACTGGGAGTCAAAGTTGTTTTCTCAAGTGCGACAGCAAGAAAGAAGAGTAACGTAGACTGTCACACTTGTCAGGACTCTCAGGGCTGCTGCTCATCCAGTGTGTGATGTCTGGCATTCATTTGAAAGGGAAATATGTATCATTCTAATTTCTACTAGAATTAGGTCATTAAAATTTTAACTACATTCAGCCAGAGAAGGAATTCATTTTTATGTTCTACTGAGGCCTTCTCTGTCCTGTATTTTTGCATCCCTTCTCTAATATTTCCTATCATTACCTAAAACTTCAAGTCTCTTATTTTTAAAATAGACACTGGTGACTATGGAGATTGGCTTGATATTGAAACTAGTGGTCCTAAGATCCTGAATATTCCCCAACTCCTCTGACAACTTCTGAAATGTAAAAGTATCTATTAAGGCAATTAAATTTCAACTGGATATTAATAGAAGTAGAATAAGGCTTAAGTCCCTTGAATATATCTACCTAATTGCCTAAAATTTCCAAATCAGTTTTCCTGAGAGTAAACAGTGTTGGTTTTGACAGGAACCTTGCAAACAGTATTTTTTGGTAGTATTTAAAGACCCGTGTGTGCTGACAGAGTTGTGCAGACATTTGTGATTTTGTTTCCATTCTTCCCTCAGGTCTTTGAAAACAGTCTAATAAGACCAACCCAAATAATGTTCCTTTGGGAATAATTGTCAGAAAAATTCTTATCAATTAAATAAGGAAACAGTTGTAAACCAAAACTTTTGGCCCAAAGCCTATTTCAGACTGAAAGTGTCCAAATAGATACAAAACCTCGAACAGTAGGAAATGATTTCAGAGAGCACACTGCTGGCGGCTGGTTCTAATTCAGAAGACAAACAGAAGCTGCATTACTGCTTTTTAATTTATTTTATTATTATTATTTCTTAACATAAGAGTGTCCTGTCTGCATGTATGCCTGAATGCCAGAAGAGGGCATCAGATTCCATTATAGATGGTTCAGAGCCACCACATAGGTGCTGGGAATTGAACTCAGGATCTCTGGAAAAGCATCCAGTGCTCCTAACCACTGAGCCATCTCTCCAGCCCCAGCATTACTACCTTTTAAGATGTGAGAACTGGGGCCTGTAGAAATGGCTCGACAGTTAACAGCACTGGCTGCTCTTCCAGAGTTCTCACCTTCAGTTTCCACTCCTATATGACAGCTCACAACTGTCAGTAACTCCAGGTCCAGGGGACCTGATGCTCTCTTCTTGCCTCTGTGGCCATCAATCAGGCACATGGTGCATAGACTTACAAGAAAGGCAGAAACACACACACACACACACACACACACACACACACACACATATATATATATATATATATAACAAAATGACAAAAATAACAATGTGAGAAATGAACTTAAGTTTGGTGGCTCACTCAACTATGAATAAAGTCCTCCAAATAAAAGAAACCTTTAAAATACAACAAACGGTATCAATCTGTTCTGGTTTTTACTTTTTCTCTTATATTCTGATGTAGATGTTTCAACCCAGAGCTTGACATATTTATTCCTCTATTTTCCAGATAGTCTTAATAGTAACATCTCCCCATTTGACTGTTTTGGCCAAAGCCATGAACTTAATGGTACTTTTCCTTCTACTCACCTGCTCTTTGCAGACACACAAATATCAGCCTTCTACTCGAGTGGTTGGAAGGCTAGCATGGTGATTAAAAGCTCTGATAGTATTACCATGCACTCAATATGGCACTTTACCATTTTTAAACACTTTCATATACAACTGAAGAAACCCGAGGTCAAGGGAATTTAAGTGACTTGCTTAGCTGACAAGCAGCTGTTTCTATTAGATAAAAAGTTATAGATCAGAGTGATGGCAGCTAGACCACATGGAGCGACAATCTTGTTGCTTGATCTTTCTTTGTCAGGTAGGTTCCCCCCATTCCTGGTCATTCTTCCTAAAGCTGGTGAGCACTGCACTGCCTGCTTCTGTCTGATATGATGTTACTCGCTAATTACAGATTTCAAGCAAACTAAATACTTTTAAGGAAGTGAACACAGTTGGTACCAGTACTATCTTGTACTTTGAGGTGAATGGATATGTTTTCAGCAAAATGAATTCTTTGTTTCAATTTGCATGCACAGAAAATGACCTGCATCTATGAGTGATGAAGAAATGAAATCACTCACTCAAAACTAGACACATATTCCTGGTTGAGGAAAGAAGACACTGCCCATCCTTCCCAAGGTATGAAATGATGCTGGGCCCTGACTAACGGGGTGATGTAAGGAAAATTTCAATATTGTAATAAAATGGAACCTAGACAAAGTGTTGGGAAACAGCACTTGGATGTCCCCGGAAGGGGAGCTGTGCACTGGAATGTACTACTATGATGTCATGGGGCACAGCCACGCTGTGAGAGCACCACAGACACCATGCTTCTCTGTAAACTATTAGTTTGATCAGTGCATCTCTATAATCTGACATACTGATGAGGAGCAGACTTGGGTGGGGCAGCGCAGACGGAAGAGAGGAGGCAAACGAAGTGCGGGACGGTTGAGGAGGAAGCGATCGGAGGCTGTGTCTGCCACTGTTGACTCGGTGTCCTGGGCTTCCATCTCGGTTTGCTCTCTCTCCCCTCCCCTACGCTTGTGTAATTTGATTCACGGTCATGGCCAGCTTGCTGCCAGCACTTGATGTGCTCCATGCACTGCCATCCCAGGTTCCCTCCCAAAGCATGCTCTGCAGCCCTGCTGTTTGTTGTCCAGAAGGGGCTGCGAGGCTCTGGGCAGAAATGTGTGTGAGCCGAGAGGTGAGGGTGTCAGTCTGGACTTCTGGACACTGTGCTTAGCTTTCCTGGAACATCCTGGGGGGCGGGGGCCTTGCTGCACTTCTGATAGCAGTTTGTACAACGGCAAAGCACAAGTCGGATCATGAGACTGCCTGTCAGGTCATCTCCCGTGAAACCCATTATGAAAAACATGCGGAAACTGATGCCTGACTTGAAGTCCTTAGTTTACTAAATTGCAGAAATTATCTTTGGAAGGTTTTGTCACTTTTATATTTTTTTTTATAAAAAAATAATGTTTGCAGTAGTGCCGCATGCAAAGTGCTAGTTGAATGAATCTGTCAGCGAAACTTCAATTCCAGATTACCACATTGCAAGATCTGCTATTAGAAACGAAAACACATCTTTAGAAAGTTCACAACAGTTTGAAGTAGATGAGCTATTGAAATGCATAGAAAAATCTACCCTTTACAGATTAGTCAAACAGCGATTGTAGTCCAAGACGGAAACACAGTCTTGCCTTATTGTCAGGGTAAAATGGTCCTTAATGTGCTACTCCAAGAGCAGGTTAGCGTTACCTAAGCCTACAAATAATGATATAAATTACCTTTAAGAATTCTTTGCATGTGAGCATGGCCACAGAATTCAAAAGCAAACAGAAAATCGCTGTTTCCAAACTGACAGACTTTCCCCATTAGTTTTTTGTTTAAATGCAATTCTCTATAAGCACCAAATCACAGTTTACTAGAATAATGTTACTGTGGAAATCTCAGAGAGCAGCTAAGGGTGGGCTTTAATCAAAGGGGTGGGGAGGGGCCAAGGCCCGACAGTCACAGTGTCGAATCCCAGGCAGTGGATCTTGGCGTTAGTGCCTGTGCTGTTCCAGGGTGTGTGTGCGTCCCTTTGCCTTATTCATTGCTCTTCCGGGAAATTACTTCACTTCGACACTAATGGAAGTTTTGCTTTGTAATAATCAACATTGTTGCTTAATTTCTAAATAACAAGAAACTGTTGGGAAAAGATTTGGAGATAACAATGCATAAAGACAGAAAATGGCACGGGCCCTGGATGAGCTAGCCGTGCTGGGCGTGGTATTTGCCTATTCACCAAGTGTTAGCATGTGTACTTACAATTGTTCTTCCCAGCTAAGCCTTGAAATGATGATTCAGTTCCTGAGCATAACCGAGGAGGCAATGGCAAAAACAGGAGCAGGGAGTGGGCAGCAAAAGAAGAAAGATGCTTCCTCTGCTTTGTGTGGGTCTTGAAACAATGCCCGCAGAGGGTACAAGTCACAGCCATCCATTCAGATTTCAAGGCTGGCCATGCCACATATCTCCACTATGCCTTTTTTTATTTGCATAAAGCAATTACCCCCATGGTCAGTGGCTTCAGAGTTGTCTAGACAACATGCTTCAGATGGCATGGATAGCCTCAGACACACCAGGCTAGCTCTAAATTAGTGATGAGCAGGGCTGGAGGGATGTATCTTATGAGTTATAAACCATAAGAAGGTATTTAAATAGATAGATAAGACACATGCAAATCTTCTCATTGCCATGACAACCATCTTGATATAGGTTTTCCATATGTAGCAAGAAGGGCAGAGCAAAAGGCAATGGGAAAAAAAAGCAGGAACCTGTAATATAAATGAACCTGGCAGGGAATTAGTTCAGATTTTGGTCATTTATTAACTCACAATCGAACACAAACTTCTAGGCTAATCCCTTACTTCCCAGTCAAAACAGCTGCATTTCTCAACACTGTGTCTCATTCTCAGCTGAACAATCACATCCTAGGCACCAGGTTTCCTGAGAAAAGAAAGAGAAAGGGAGTGGAGATTCCAGAATCCTACCGGGTACACATTCTTCAGTGCCACAAGAGAGGCTCTCAGAGTGGGACTAGCTTCTACTCAAATACATGATCTGTGTATTTGACTTCCTCGTTTTTGTTTGCTAGAGTCATTGATGAATTCCTAAATATTCATATAATGAAGATGTACACTGCCTTTCAGAACAGGACAGCACTTGTTCTCATTTCCTTGGGTCGGGGGTGGGGGATGCTTCCCTTCTCCCAACGGGTGGCTCCCTTTGCTGGCTCTCCTGCCCTCCCCTCCCTCTTGTCTTGACCCTGTCTACTCCCCAGCTCTCTTTTATCTCTTGACTCTGGGGTCCTTCATCTCGTCTGTTTCAGGGTGTGCTTGCACACCGGTGGTTCTTCTGTGCTCTGAATGCTAGATCAGCTAGATCTCTGCTGCCACATGTATGGAAGGAAAGTGAGACCTACTAGGTGTTTTCCTCTCAGCTGGGTTCACCCTGGCACCCGCTCTCATTAGATGACAATGGTGGAAGAACACAGTGGCCTTCTAGATCCATACAACACTTTCCTCTGAAGATCGCAGATCTCTGCCTGCTTCTCAAAGCTTTTGAAATATAAATGGCAGTCCTATTTGCTACTGGTGAGGCCTAGCCTGGTCCCATCTGAGGCACCGCAGAGTCATTGAAATTCTTCAGTCAGATCTTTGTATGTGCAATCAATGTATAGATTCCTCCTGACATAGACTGGCATTTTAGCACACAAGGGAACATTGGTGAAAACAAGCTGGTTTATTAATTAAAGTGATAATAAATAACCCCCCAAACTTCAATATGCTTAGTGAAAATCTTGGCTCAGTAAGCTGTACTCTGAACATATTTTAAATCATGGACTTTCTTTGTGCTTTTTCTAGCATGAAGACAAATCGAAGCCAGAAAGACCCATTTCTATCACAGAGTAACTTAAATCCTAATTTGGTAGTTGCCCTTCAAAACCAAACGGGTTATTATTTCAATATGGTTTTCCGAGAAACTATTTCAATGGCGCCGTCAAGGAGGAGGCAGAGACAAGAAATGCTCAAACCATGAGATCCTGCCAGCAGAGCACAATTTAAAATCTCATTCATCAGATCCTACCTGTCCTGTGGAAACCGTCACCCCCAAAACTGTTGGTATTAACACTATAGGGCAGCCTGTGAGATTATGTCTCAGTTCCTTATCCAGAATACGTGTTCTGTCTGGCAAATTTGTGGGTGTTGTTGCACCTTCCAGATACAGCTCTGTTTCTGACATCTGGGCTTTTAATTAACAGTCGTACGACTGACTGGAGAGAAATGAGCATGGTCCGGTCTGCTCTGGTCTGGTCAATGCTATCTAGCATTTTTGTTTACAAACAGCATCCCTGTCATGTCTATTTCTTCCATGCTTCTGATTTACCCTAAAAGAACACATTACACAGTGGATTTGGAGGAGTTAAAGGGAATCCACGGGGTGACTTTAATCTTTATGTCTTTATACACTGGAGGGCACCTGGCTGCACCTCTGCACTGCACTCACTACACAATCATTCTCTGCTTTAGAAATGTAACCGTTTGGATCAATACTTACAGGACAATCTATTGTACCTCCGATGGGCGCTCCTAGGACAGTCAAGAAGCAGATTCGCCTTCACCAGAGGCTCGGCTGTACTGTGGAAAAGAAAGGCAGAGCAGCACACACGGTGCCGAGTTTAGGGCCTTCTAATGAGACACTGCTTCTTCTCTTTGAGGATATTAAAATAAAATTAGGGAAAAAAAAATGGAGTAGAAAACAACAGCCAACAAACTTTTACAGTCTGAAAACAGAGATTTTTAAAAAGTGGGACATGTGAGTAGTACAGAGAGTAGAGTTGGTTTTCGTTTCTTTCTGTCTCCCTCTCCCATTTATTTGTAGATACAGTGATATTTGAGCTGCCATCAAACAATGAAAATTTGGAATCAGTGTTTATCTTTATCTCTAGCTATTCTGATGACTCTGTGCTTCTTATATTGGAGAGAAAAGGCAGGGGGAATCCCTAAGCTGGCTACAGATGTTAGAGGGTGTGCTGAGGAAGATCAGTAAAAAAGATGCAAAGAAATGATAGGTCTTAGGGAAGCTGCAAGTTGGGGGCTTTACTGAAATCCTTACCTACAAACAAATGGGTTGTTATCTCAGGTCCTTGTGGCACTGTCCTGCTCCTCACCTCTGTGTCTTCACTGTGTACATCCATTCCTTGTTTTTGAGTAGCACCATTCTATGCCCTTGACCTTGGCCCCTCAGAGCCTCACCTCAGCACGCTTACTCGCTCACCCCATTCACGTCCACACTCAGTGAGTCTGAGACAGGCCCTGGCTGATTGCCCTGCTGCAGCAGGGCCGTTCACACCCAACTAAAGTGTCATTCATGGCAGGGTGGGGAGGGGGGCAGACCGGAGACAACAGTTCTCCGTTCTGAAGGTGTGACATCCAGGCCAGACCCAGGATTATAAGAAACAAGGGGTGGGGAATGGGTGACATTTGGGGGGCGAGAGTTCCCCACAGAAAGCACACAATGCTGTGGTTTCTCTTTGAAGATCTGTTTCTCCCCTGTATCAGATTCCAGCTGTCTGACCAGTTAATTGGATGAAGACCTGGAAGAAAACATTGTGTGCACCAAGTGAGTGGTGGAAAATGGGCATCTTTGTTTCTCTTTAGATGGATAAAGCGCTTTTTCTTTAAAGAAAAAAAATCACCAACTCTCAATCACTTTTAACGGTGTTCCTGCCAGACTTAGATTAAAAAAGGAAAAGAAATACCTGTTATTAAGTGACCCCCCCCTTCAGTAGCTCACAGTTTCCCCTGAAGCCACCGACCTGCATCAGCTGTGATATCTTAATAAAGTTAGAGCTGAGGAGAGACGGCACTTCCCCCACCACCAACCCCTTCCAATAAGGAGCTCTGGAGCCACACCTATGTACCAAGACAAAGCTGCTTCCCTGCAGCCCAGGCTGAGGGTGGAGAGCCTCCAGGCCACCAGGGGGCACACCTAAAACCCTGCAGATGTTACTGTGATCCTGTCATTCTCTTCCTAGCTTTCTGTCATGGGGAGGTGAAGAAATTACCCTGCTGCAGAAGCTGGTATGAGGATTTAGAACGCCCCCCCCCCCCCAAAAAAAAAAACCCAAAACAAAAAAAAAATATTTTTATTCTGATGAAATGGGGAAGTGAAGGAAATGACATGGGCTTGGGCACAAGAAGGTTTATTTGTATGAAATACAAATAAATCATCAGGTAATTTCAACCAAATATATGAAGGGATTCTGCCACTGCCTTTGTCTCCACAAGGGGTGGGGTGAGGTGGTTGAGGGAGTTGCTAACAAGCAACTGATGAGGCTTCTGCACCACTTCTTGGCTGTGTGACTGTGATGTGAAGATAGACTGTCCAACTCTTCTAACTCACAGGCCTGGTAGGTAGCAGTTAGCATGTAAGAGTCCAGCCCTGAACATCTGCCTTTGACAGTGTGATGTAGGGGTGGTTGTCTGTGCCTTACCCTGAAGCACTGCCTTAGTGAAGTAGCAGATAACTGATAGGTACCCCCGTCCCCGTGGCGTGACCTGGATGGAGATCCCTTAAGACCTGGGGTCACCACCTCATGGTCTTGGATGCTGGTGCCGTTCAGGGCAGAGCTCTTTGGAGAACAGCGCTGGACCGTGCCTCAATCCCTATTTCCTGTACTGTGAGTTTCCTGTATCCTGAGTGAGTTAACCCCCCCCCCCCAAGTTCCTATTAAGCTGTTTCATTGGATTGGTAGCAATTTAATCACATTATTGTGATGTTTCAGAATTATACAAATGAGTGATAAAATGAACGTCAGGGATGTTTTTTAGGATAAGCTGGTTGAATACTTAAACAGTGTGATACTTTCTTTTGGTACCTGGGTCAATCTCCCCTGCCTCCTGTCCCAGCCTTTCTAAGCATATTACAGCACACCATCATCAATGAATTTTTAAACAAAATGTGGCACTCAGTAACAAGTATAATTACTAAAATATAAAGATTAGTGTCATTTAGAGATCCAAATGTAAAAAAATTAATTTAACTACTATTCTAAAGCAAAACTACATGAGAAATTCTCATTTCCTCAATGAAATAATTAAAGATAGTCTCAATAAGCATGACAAAGCTCTGCTTTTCAATATTTGACGATATTTATGACTGTCATTTCCTTTGAACCATTTTGCATGTGGCCCTTGTTTCACTGAAGGATGTCAGAAAGGAAGGTGTATGGGGTTGGGGATTTAGCTCAGTGGTAGAGAGCTTGCCTGGTAAGCTCAAGGCCCTGGGTTCAGTCCTCAGCTCTGGAAAAAAAAAGGAAGATATGTCTGCTTAATCACTTTGTTCCCCTGAATCTCACTCCCACTTCTGAATTTCTGCTCTTGTGTCATCATCCTAAACCCAAATCCCTGTTTCCCAGAGTGGGCACTCTGGTGTCCTTAGAAGACAGTACCTTTCAGAGAAAATACTTCTGTGACAGACGAGTGTAAGGAATTCCAACTGGTTTTGTGCCTTTTTAGAGATTAATCATACCTAGTATTATATTTGAATTTGAATCATCCAAGGAAAGAAATTATCAAAGGGTGAAAAATCCTTTTAATTTTGCTTGAGCCCTTATTGTCCACTCTTGTTGTGTCCTAGAGTTGCCAGGATCATCGTAGCTGCATCCTGCTGGGCCACCTGCTTCCTAACACAGTCAAAGGAAGGGTGTCTGTAGAACATGGAGACTGCAGAAGAGGTTATCACATCTTGGCCAGCACCCAGTCACATGACCACAAGGGAGGCTCGGAAACATTGTCTGTCTAGTGCTTAAGAGGAAAATTAACTACACTCTTGGGAACAACTGTCAATTTTTGCCATAAATACAACCAAGAGCACTACTCAGAATGAGTGTAGCACAATATGGACTGAATTCTATCCATAGTCTTTCATGGAACTGACATCTGTCTAAATTCTGTACAGTTCTACCACCTACAAGTTTATCATAGTGCAAACATTTCTGCTCTAACTTGATAAAGTAAAATAAATTTTCTGATAGATTGCTTTCCTTTTGATTACATTGAGGGATCAATATTAAATTGTACTTCAGAATAGCAAAGAAAGGAGTATATTAGATAGCTCAAGCACAGACATTTCTGTCATTTTATGCAAATAAAGGATAGAGCTGAGAGATTTTGAAGGAGTCAGTGGTTTATGACCCATTTGAACATCATTATTGTCAGAAGATATTTCAAACCAACTTTTGACCATTGATGAGGGCTTAACTTCAACTTGGAAGTGATAATTTGAAGTGTTCCTGTGGTACTTTGAGTTGCCCCCATAGGCTCATAGAAAGTAGAACTATTAGGAGGTGTGGCTTTGCTGTAGTAGGTGTGGCCTTGTTGGAGGAAGTGTGTTACTGTGGAGGCGGGCTTTGAGGTCTCCTTTGCTCAAGCCACACCCAGTGTCTCAGTGTACTTCCTGTTGCCTTTGGGATCAAGATGTAGCTCCTTTCCTGTGTCACTCTGCAGCTTCAATGACAAGATTCTCCTTTCTTCCTTTGTTTCTTTCTTTCTTTTCCCCCTCTTTTTCTCTTAAATTTTATTCTGCTTTATTTTGATGTGGGGAGGGAAAAGGGTGGAATTGTGAGGCATGATTTGAAAGACACAAAGAATAAAAAATAAATTGAAAAAAAAAAAAGATGTAGCTCCTCCATTCTCAGCTCCTTCTCAGCACCATATCTGCCTGCATGCCACCATGTCCTACCATTGATGATAATGGATTAAATCTCTGAAACTATAAGCCATCCCAATTAAATGTTTTCCTTTATAAGAGTTGCTGTGGTCATAGTGTCTCTTCACAGCAATAGAAACCCTAACTAAGATAGTGTCTATTTGAGATTTCAGTTGAAAAAGATTGAACATGACCTAATGTTTAGGTGGCAAGCATCAGAGTGTCATGATAATGGATACGTTCCAATGTCTGGCTTTCTTTTTGCCAAGGTGCATAGTCAGTTACCAGCCTGTGTGTGAAGATTCCTAAAATATGTGACAATAGAATACAGAAGTTTCTGAAAAAGAAGTAATGTGTCTGGCCTAACTGTAGGGTAGACCCAGGTGACTTCCCAGGTCTCTGAGTCTATTGGGTCGATATGAAATAGTAGGAAAAGCAGCTTTCCTAACAGTTGTACAACTATGTAGAAAACTCATATGTGAAAAAGGACCCCCCCCCAAGAACTGCATTTCACACAGTTATTGACCAACACAGAGATAAACTAAACTGTTAGCTTTCTTCAAAAGAAACATGATTTTAAACATTTACTTTAAAATGTTTTTATTATCTCATAGTATTGAGTGCTGATCAGGTGCTGAGTTTGGCCAAAAAATAGTAGAATGATCTAAGAAACTTGGTGAGAGAACCAGAAACTTTGTCTGAAGAAAATCAGGGCTTGGGGGTACTTGAAGTTATCCTGAACTATGACCGTGACAGAAGGCTGCATCAGAGTGCGGCCCCTTCCTGAGGGATCCAACGGCACCCCAGTTTGCTGTAAAGAAAGGCATCTTTCAAACTGGCTATATTGGTATGTTGGTGTCTGTTTGTTGATCGTTGAACCTGTTTCTTGTGCTACGTGCATTTGGCTTCGTGTGTTTGAGGTAAAACATGTCAGAGAGATGAAAGAATAAAGGGAAGTGAACTTGGGGTGATGCCATCATGAGAGGGATGCTGCAGTCTCCAGTGACAGCGAAGGACCACAAGGGCATTGGGGATGACAGGGATACTAGAAATAGGAAGGGACTGATTTTCTGAGACAAGTTTTTGGGATGATCTGAGTTATTTCAAGCTTTGAAAAATTGTACAGGAAAATTTATATTCTCAAATGGTGAACTTTTTTTTTTAAATTTCCCACTAACAATAAAAAGAAACATTCTGTTTAAAAACTCACCATTGTTTTCATCAGTCAACACCAGAGAGGCAGCTGTGTCCCCAACTACAATGTGGGCTCTTTGCTACCACACCAGAGGCAACTTACACTTCAGTCTTCCTTGCTCTGCATCAAACATGTCTACTACTTACGGATTATTTTGTGCATTAGGCCAAAGGAAAGTGCTAGAAGGAGGGAAGGGTGTGGTGCTTTTTGCCCTGGTCCCCACTTGGCCATGTGCTCTGTGTTCCCTGCATTGCTGTACTGAGGAGCACACACCGAACAGGGACATTCTCTGTATGGTTACCCCGTCTAGCTTCTGATATCTGTTCCTCTTCACACTTCCTTCCAGGAAAGAGGACTGTGAAAATAGTAACACAATATCAACGTCTAAAACAAGGCCCATGGTACTGCACTCTCTCTCTCTTCTGATTTTCTAGCAAATTTTAAATTGCTCCTATCTTTAACTCAGCTCAAATACTTTTGACAACAGCCTGTCTTTCTTCCCTTTATGAGACTGATACTGGTGGGTTAAAACAAATTCTGTATGGTGTCTATTGAGGTTATCTTTAGAGTGTTGTTAGCCTCAGTGAGTTCAGTGGTAGCTGCACTGATAAAAATGCCTCCAGACACCAACCTTTCTAGTGACTACACTCAACTTTCACATTTCTTCTACATGTAAAGAGATATTTCTCATAAAATTCTATTGTGGTGCTAATGGTTATAAATACTCTGGTCTGAAAATGTCTTTTCTTTAGAAAATTCATGACAAAGGCACCACACCTATTTACAAATCTTGGAGCATGGGTCCAGTGTTCAGCTTGTGTGATCTTGTGTCTGTCTCTAGAATAACATCCTCTTTACCCAAACAAGACCCTCTGGAAGATTTCACTTGCTGTTTTATATATTCCCATGCCTCCCTACCCCACCTCCATGTTTTCCAAGAAAACAATTGAAAATCCGGGTAGGCTTCCCATCCCCATTCACGGTTCCCTATCATTTTATTTCCTCTACTCAAGACATGAAACCTCTCAGGCTTCCCATATGGAATTCTAGCAATTCATTTTGGAGGGTTTCACTATTCTCCTTGGATTTTTACTCATTTCCCTTTTATCTTTTTGAGCAAAGTCTTCTTGACTAAAGGCAACATTCAAGGTGACTTTTTAATTTCACATTTCCTGAATGTCTGTAGCGCTGTTTCAATGTATAACAAAGACATACTATTTCATATTATTCTCAATTTTTCTGTTAATACAACCCAATAGTGTATCCATTTATTTTTTAATCTTCTCCTGTATGTCAAGTCAACATATTCTTTGAGCTATCAACTGTGGCATCTCCATTTCTTTCTTGAGAGGCTGTGGGTAATTCAGCAGCCATTAGTGTACGGTGTATGAGTAGTCTGAATTGCTTCTTCCACTGTGTCTTACCTTGAACTTGCTACACTGAATTCCATTCACCATTGTGGAGCTCTATTACGTAACTGCCTTTGGTCTTTCTGAAGTTCCTCTCCCTCTTATCATTGACTATATCTATGTTTAGCATCTGAATAATTATAGAGTTTTGAGAAATTCACTGCCCTGCTATTCACCCCATCTTTCAGGTTGTTAATAAACTTATGGAACACCAGTACCACCTCTGATCCTAAGACTACCAACTAATTTCTGATAGCTAGTGATCTCTCTAAGAAACATTTCTTTCAGCCAATTTTCAATCCAGTGCTTTTTGAACTCAATGGTTCTTTTCTTTTTCCTAAAGATACCAGGTGAATCAAATATTGTTAGGTGAACATAAATATAGTTAAAGATATATTCTGTAGTTTCACTGACAATTGGCCCATAGCAATCTGCTGTGGAAAAAGTGAAAATGAATGAATTTTTTTCTAAACAAACTTTTCATGTGTGTGAAAAATTGAGGAAAGGCATCATGAGATATAATTTAATATTAATTAGATTGCTTAATATATTGAGATTTATCAAGCTGTCATTTATGAATATTTCCATGTAGAATGCACCTTCTAGGCACTTCAGTGCACTAAAGACAAGGATTTCCTTCTCATTTCCCTGGTGGACATGAAAACACAAGCAAAGGGTTCTCAGAAGATGAACTGTGATTTGACTAACTTAGGCCTGGTCTAGACAATCAGATCCAACTTCAATTTTATCCCTGTCACTTAGAAACTGCTTGATCTTAGTGAGTTGTGCATTTTCTAAATCTTTGTTTTCTCATCTGGAAAATAAGAGCCAAGTGTCTAGGCTACTGTGAAGTTTAGATTGGAGGAAATATGCCAAGTCCCCGGTTTACTGTCCAGTGGTGTTCTAGGTGGTACTTTGCAGCTTTTCCTTATCTAAAAGGTGACATTTAAAGTGGATGTCAAATTGTGTGTAGGATAGTTGAATGTGATTTTGATGAAAAAGGGGGAGAGTTCCTTGAACTTATGCAGAGAGGTGAGACAATAATATGTAAAACTGAGCACAAATATAGACTAGTTTAACTACAGTAAAACTTCTTTTGGTGTATAAGTGAATGACAAATATTAATTAGGTATCTAGGATTTCACATGTGTTGGGGGAGCTTGAATCCCAGTCCAAGGAACTGAATCTTAAACAAGAAATGGGTAAAGTGTGCAACTGAGATAAAGGAGACTTTTTTATTTCTTCAAAAATATTAATTCCCATGCCCTCACTTGGGGGACTGACTTTCTTAGTCTGAGGAAGTTGACCTTGTGCACATGACTAGCACTGGACTCACAATGGGTTGTTCTACCCTATTCCATGGTGCATATATGTGACCAATGGAGGACTAGCAGACATCAAAGAAGATATCTGGGAATTGTGTGCAAGGTCAGGTTTGAGTCCCTCCCACTGTTACTAATATACTGTGCTTGGGCTAGCTCAATGGAATCAGCAGGAAATTGGTGGTTAAAAGGGGAAAAGGCTTCCTAGCCAAATTTTCTCTGATGGATAAAGAAAAATCATTAACCCCTGCAGATATGTGAATGTTCACAGACAAAATCAGCAAACACTCAGTTTTTTTTAGCTGGATTAACCATCATCTAGCCAAACCTGAGACATGACAACTAAATAAATGCATTTTATTTTATGCTACTGAGATTTTTATGGTGACCATGTAATTGCTATTATTTGGCAAAAGGTAGCTGACCTCCTTAGTCACTGTTCTATTGCTGTGAAGAGAAACCACGACTAAGGCAACTCTTATAAAAGAAAAAACATTAATTAAAGACTTGTTTACAGTTTCAGAGATTATTCCATATCATCCTGGTGGGGAGCATGGTGGCAGGAAGTGCAGGTGCTAGAACAGCAGCTGAGAGCTACGTCCTGATCTATAGAACGAGTGGGAAACTCTGGGCCTGGCTTTTGAAACCTGTAAGTATACCTCCAGTATACTTTCTAATCTATCCTTCTAATCTTTTTAAAATATGCACTTCCTGGTGACTAAGCATTCAGATATGTGGGCCTGTGCTAGCCGTTCTTAACCAAACCATCACACCTTCCTTGTAGTAGAATATTATTTTAAAGTGGGTTACTTTTATTTATATTGCATTTGTTTAAATCTGTGAAGCTGTGTTACTGTGCCTGTCTAAAACACCTGATGGTCTAATAAAGAACTGGTCAATAGCAAGGCAGGAAAAAGGATAGGTGGGGCTGGCAGGCAGAGAGAATAAACAGGAGAAATCTGGGAGGAGAGAGATCTAGCAGCTAGAGAAGGAGGAGGACTCCGGGGGCCAGTCATTCAGCTACACATCAAGCTGTAGCATAAGATTTACAGAAGAGATTGGGAAAAGCCCAGAGAAAAAAATAGATGGGATAATTTAAGTAAAGCTGGCTAGAAACTAAAGCAAGCTAAGGCTGGGCACTCATAAGTAATAATAAGCCTCCATGTATGAATTTAATTGGGATCAGGGTGGTGGGCCCCAAAAAAGAGTTAAAAAAAAAAAAAAACAACATTTCCTAGCACATTTGGTTAGATCATCTTAGTCACAAGTAGATGATAATGCATATAGCTATAGCACATTAATGAAACATGTAAAAAGTTTGCATATATATGGCCTACCTCTCCATCCAGTTGACCTTCAACTAGTACACTGTACCATTTCTAAATCTGATCATCAGGATATATAAAAAATATAATTAGGATTAGGTAGGATTCACAAATAACAAGGTTATGTCCTCCTAATACTGATATGATTTTAAGCTTCAAAAACTAAAATGAAGAACAATTCAGGGCAAGAAACAGTTTTAGCACAGACAGCTCAAGTAGTTCACATGCTCATGGCCTCTCAAGGCCGATTGCTAGCACTGGCCTTCTTCATTCCATTTCCTATTTAGAATCACAAATGACATGTCTCACTGTTGATTCTGCTATGAGTAGCTCAAAATTAAAATTTTGACTCTGTCTTTTGTTGGCCTCATCTAATTTTCCTTAATCTTTCACCAACATGTCACCACTTGAGATTCTAGTTGTTCAAGTTAGAAATCTAGAAATTATTATTGATTGCTTTTTTGGTGTGGATATTGCTCTGTATAAATAAAATGCTGATATAGGCAGGATAAGCAGAGAAGAGAATTCTGGGAACAGGAAGCCTGAGTCAGGAGATGCTGCCAGCCACCATGATGAGAAACAGATGTTAAGATACTGGTAAGCCACAAGCCACGTGGCAACTTATAGATGAATAGAAATGGTTGATTTAAGATATAAGAACAGTTAGCAAGAAGCCTGCCATAGCCATACAGTTTGTAAATTATATAAGTCTCTGTGTGTTTACTTGGTTGGGTCTGAGCGGCTACAGGACTGGTGGGTGAGAGAGATTTGTCCTGACCATGGGCCAGGCAGGACGAGAAAAACTCTAGCTACACTTTTTTGTTTGTTTGTTTCATCAAGACTTGAACATATATGCCCACCTGTAACATCTACCTTGGAACCTAGTAACTTTTTCTGTGCTAGCATTCTGTCTGGTGTCATCCAAGCACAGCAACATCCTCCAACACATCTGGCCTCTTCCACTATCATCATTCTCATTCATCTGCCATCCATATATCCATATATGTATATAGCATATGTAGTTTATATATATATATATATATGATTTATATATTTACATATATTACCTGATTAAATATTTTCTGTGGTTGTCACCACATATAATAAAAGACAAACAAGCAAAACCAACAACCCACATTTAAGCTGCTTCCCGAGGTTACTGTGTTTCCAAGGGTCATCCCCTTCCTACCTCACCTCATGCTTCCCCTTCCCTGGTCACTCTCCAGTCACACTGTTCTCTAGACTCCTTGGCTATCAATCTTGTCTCTGCTTATGATTTCTTTCACAAGCTGCCACTGTCTAGAATGTTCTTTATGTGACAAGCTCCTTTGCACCTTGGTGTAAAAACCTCTTCAAAGAGGGTATTGTGGCCACTTCATTTAAAGTTATTTCTTCCATTTCCTGCTCCATATTACTTGACAATTTTCAATTATATTTATTTTCATTCTTGTATCTAATATTTATGACTTTTTTCCCTACTGGGACACAGTCCTGCAGGGTGTGAGTTTGTCTCGCTGGGACACTGCATCTTCAGGACCTGAGATCTGACTGGTGCTGGATTAGTGTAAGTCAACTGAATTATGTAAGAGAAAAAAGATGCAATTCTATGTCTAATTCAGTTGAGATAACGGTCACATTTTGTAGCTTATATTATAATTCCTCTTCACTTTTCTACCTTGAAGTTCATTTGCTATAACCTTAAGCTCTCATAGCTTTATGAAAAACCCTTGCTTATGAACAATGGTGATCAAAATCTTCCATAGCTTTCTTAGATGAGTAGTTTAGGTCAAGTTTTACCAGAGTTTTTAGACTGGTAGTGGAAGTAGCAAACAGAAAGACCCGAAGAAAGTCCACTGTAAGAGTATGATCAACCAACTCGCCCAGGGACAGGCTTCCTGACACTACTAATAGTAACTCCAGTTACTACACTGACACTAAATTTTTCCATGTGTGAACTGGAATGATGTCATAGTCTCTTGGTACAGAATTTGAAACGGGCCTAAGAATGCATTCGACTAGGTTTCCATGGTGCTCTCTTCTGAGAGAGAGAACACTCAGTGTTTCTACAGGAAGAGAAACCAGGAGGGAAAGCTCCTATGGTTCAGTGGCAACCCATATTAATAACTGAACTGTGGACACCTGATGAAATTTATTCTCTGGCAAACCACATGGTTTTAATTACTGGCCATGGCTCTTATATTCATCAACAGAGGTTTGCCTACAACTAGAAATCACTAAATTTCCTTTCTTCAGTTTTAAAGAGACATATACCGTCCAACTCAATCCCCACATCTTGGATCTGCAATAAGACCCTATTCTCTCTCCTTATTGCCTGGTTTGTAGGCTGTTCCTCATCTACATGGTCCTGCTGATGTCTCAATGGGTTTCTTCTCCAAAGAGTTCTCATCTGTGGACACCAGTGTAGAATGTGATCACAAATTCAACAAGTTGCAAACCAACACTAGCCAGGTACTCACCCCTGGAACCCACAATTCAAAAGCCAATCAGTAGCTCACCTGAACACAGGGTGTTGCATTGGCTGTCTTGGGTGAAAGTCAAGCAGCCTTTCTCTTTAGCTTTTATTAAATAAACACATTGTGAAGTTTTGCTATCTTTGTTATTGTTCTAATTTATTTAATTTATTATTTCTATTGTGATTAATCTTCCTTGTGATTTTGTGTTGTTCTAGAATTGTGTAAGGAAAATTATTTCAGGGAACTTTGGTAAACTGTAAAAATAATAGTGATATATTTTTAGTATATTAGAAATCATATATATAAACATCATATCACTATTTATTCCTTAGAAAATAGTTAAACCATGAAATTGACTCCAAAGATATTTTTATGAAAAAAATTTACAAATCCTTAGATTTGGACAAAATTGCAATGTGGAGATGAAGGTTAGAAAACATGCCATGGTTACTCCAATCTACTGTTCTTTAAGATAAGGAACAGAAAGACTGATAAAATATCAACTTCTTTTCATTTGACCACTTGGCAAAAAAGCCAATTTTTTACTGGAGTCAAACTGAGAAAGAAACATCTTTACAGAAACAAACAAACAAACAAAAAACACCCCAAAACAAACAACAACCAAAAGCTGAAGGTGGAGGTAGAAAAAAAGGAAATGGGGAGTGAAGAAATGCAGTGCCGGAATTAGGGTTCTGGTTGTAATAGAACTCTTGTGTGCTAGGCTGGTAAGTGGGAGAGATATAATTTTTGGATCCTGGACTGCTCAGACCCTTAAAACCTCCCAGGAAAAGAGCTTCGGTAGGTCTGGGGCTCTGCAATCCCAGCCACAACGGAATGCTTTATTGCCGTCTGGAAGTGTTTATTTTCTGAACATAAATTCAGGGGACAGATTCAAGGCATGTCTAGAAATAAAGCATATCATCATGTGAGCCGAGCTGACAAGGACAATTTACTGTACCTTGCATTTGTTCTGAGCCAATCGGAGGAGAGCTGACGATTAACATTCTAAAAATCCCGCTGTTCAGTTAAGCCTGCCCCTTCACTGAACTTTGGAATGGCATGGCTTAACCCCTTGAGGACTGCAGTACAGAGCCCTGAGTCCCGGTACAAATGTACAACATTGAGATATTCTGTGTCCTGGGGGTTCACCATGAATCCTGTATCTTTGAGGGCCCTGGGAAAGAAGGGACAGTCAAAAGCTAAGCTGTTTCCTTGTGGCTTTTTTTTTTTTTTTTTTTTTTTTTTTTTTTGAGGGGGGAGGTTGAAGACTGGAATTTATTGGGCAAGTTTCCGTTTGGTTTTTACAGTAAAGACAGGACAAATGTTTATGCTGAACATTTAACCAGACCTAGAGGGAAAATATGGCATTTGAGGATGAATTTCCAGGTCCAATTGTATCTGAGCAGCTCTTCCAAGCACAGGCATGAATGTGCCCGTTTCACTCCCAGCAGGATTGCGTGCAGAAGCTGTGAGAGTTGTCAGATGCTGCATGGGAGTGTCCGGCTCCCTGTGCATCCTTTGATCCCTCTACCTTGGGTAATGGACTTTATTCTGGGGCCATATCGAGTCCTCGGAAGAAGCTGAAGAAGAATGTTCTGCAGTTACCCTGAAGTCCTGAATATTCTTTTCTACATATCTTTCTAAATCTTAATCTGGATTATATGTAGTCCTGTTTACCCTTTATTAGAATATATGATTCCAAGTTTCTTTTTTTTATAAACCCAAGAATGTGAGATTGGAAAAAATTGTTTAGTTTTAAAACATTCCATAAAAATGAACTTCAGAATTCTGTATTTTTAGATTTAAAATCAAAGAGTTTGAAATCACTCGGATTTGAAGCACATTCCCAAAACAGGGGTAGAAGTAAATGTGAGGTGAATAGATGATGTGCAGTTGGCTCTCTGTACCCCAGAGACACTGAATCAGTGCTCAACAAACAGCTCAAAAAACGTTTGGAAACACGTGAATTATATTATTCCTGAACATCCTACAGAGTGGCTAGATGAAGAAGAATTTTAGAAATCTGTGCTTTATCTTATTAATGACAACCTTTGGTCCTTAAACATTCATTGAGAGACAAGGAACAGTTTAATTGAATTTTTTTGAACAAAAGCCACAATTCTTCATTGTCTGTTTTAATGACTTTTTAAACAGATATTTTCATGGAAAGTTGATTTATGTGCTGAGAGCATTTAAAGTTTTCTTTCTTTTCTTTCTCTTATCTCCCCTTCTTCCTTTCCTCCCTCCCTTCTCCCTCCCTCCCCCCTCCCTCCCACCCTCCTCCCCTCCCTCAATCCCTCTCCCTTTTTCTCTTCCTTTCTTTTTGGATGTAAAATGTCTCCCTTGGCCTCATGTGTTTTGGACCCTCTGTTCTCAGTGGAGCTGTTTCAAAGGCTGTGGGACCATTGAGGGTGGAGAAGAAGGGGATCTTTAGGGCACCCTGCCATGAGGTTTATAGCCAGGGTGAACTTGCTATTTTTTTCTTCAGGTCTGCTAAGGTGTGAGCAAGCAGTAGCTGGATGCTCCTCTGCATAATGCTGTCTGTTGCCACAACAGACTCCATCCCCATAAATCCTTGTTTCCTGAAGTTGGTTCTTATAAAGTACTTAATCATAGGTATATTTCTTATGAAAACAAAACAAAACAAACACAACTTTCTTTCTACCTTCTCTCCTCCCTCCATGCCTCCCTTCTTCCTTTTCTCTCTTCCATGTAACTTCATTTTACCCAGCTGTTAAGATGAGTCTATATTCCAGAGCACAGTGTTGATTATTTTTCATTTCAATTTCACTTCCTCTTGATTTACTCAAAGTTAGGATAAAGGCAACACAATTGAGATTGCAGTTCTGCCTTTATTGCCAATATCTTATTTATGACATGTGGGTTAGTGAGATGCTTCCTAACTCTACATAACTTAATAAGGCTTCTGTTAGAAATCACTAATGGGGGATTAAAAACTGGCAGATTCCATTGCCTTTACTGATAACTCCATATATTACTACTTCTGTTTAATAATTAACGCTCTTGTTTTTAAGATATTAACAATGTAGTCGTTGCCCTGCTCAACCACTCTCATAATGAAAAGCTCAGAGTGTTCTCTGGGCCTTGTATCACTTCCACACTAATTGTGATGAAATGTTCAGTGTAATGTACCAATAAATATTTGAAAATTAGGTGGAAGGAATGTGGGGAGAGCACTTTGTGCTTTTAATTGATATGCCAAGTAGCACTGGTTGCAAATGGAACTAATGCATGTGATTTTCCCCTTCTCGAGATGCGATTTAAAAGTTGTGGTGTCTAAAATAACTGACAATGGCTGTTCACTCTGGCTAGTGTCTGTTGATGTCAGCTGCCTTTGCTCTCTCGCTCTGTTTTGCGGTGAGAAAACAATTTACTGGAAGTGTATTTAACTTGGTGTCTGAAGTTGACACAGAATAGTGCAGAGGTTTTCCTAAAAGCTGTCTCATATGACTTCTAGCCCTCTCTATTTTTTTTTCCTTTTTTCACCAGACTTAAGTCAGTCCTAATTTTCTAAATCTGAATTCATCTCAAGCCCCTGGTATCTTTCACTTTTATGTCCTATTTTCTTTACTTGATTGTCTCCTTCCTTTCTTTAGATTTATTAATTTTGTGTGCCTGGTGCCCATCCATGGAAATCAGTAGAGGGCACTGGATTTCCTGGAGCTGGAGTAACATACAGTTGTGAACTGCATTGTGGGTGCTGGAAACTGAACCCAAATTCTCTGTGAGTGCTCTCCACTGCTAAACCATCTCTCCAGTCCACATTTTTCAAGTCTCCTCACCATGTTCCATTTCAGTTAATGTATTTCATGCTGTACTTCCATGCAGGCCTATGTGGTTTGTGAAGGTATCCTGATGGCTGCCCTGTTGGTTCCTCCAGTTTGACTTGTAGCGGCTCACTTGTGGCTCTTGAAGTTTTCAAACTCTAGCTATAACCTTTCAGATGCCCAAGGCTCTTCAGGATTTAGCTGTTCACTTTGCTTCCTTCATTCTCTCCCATTAAGTTCCCTTCTCCTCTGCATAGGTCCTTTATACCTATGGCCACATTGAGCTGCTCATATGCTTCCAACTATGTCCTAGGCTGCTATGATTTCCATTTTCTTCATTTAGGGTCACTAAGAAAGTGTCACATCTCAGTCTGTGCTCTCCGGAGCCCATGGTAGAACTTGGCTTCCTTGTTTACTAAGATCAGGGAACTGCACACCCATTCCTTGCTGTTGTGGAGTTCCAGAGGAGCTTGTTAGTTTTCCCATCAGTTTGGGAGATCTTGTCTTTGTATCCTTATCACTGAGCATAGAGTCTAAAAATGTTAGTGGATGTGTGAATGAGCATAGTGAAGTTGTATGGATCAAACTAAATCCACACCTCCAAAATACAGTAGTGTTCTGGAATTGGCTAACCTGGAAATGATTGCTTTCTTTCCTGTTTCCTAGAAGGAAGAGAAGCATTAAGCTAATGACAGCGCTCGAGTACCGCTGTGCTTGCTGTGCTATTAGACATCTTTGAAAAGGGGAAGAAGGGCCCAGTAATTTTCTCTACTCAATGCTTTATCAGTCCCTCAGAACTGACACTATTTGCTGAGTAGGTGGTGAGTGTTCAAGCATGGTTTAAGAATTGACTGTGTGACCAAGACAGATTGGGAGTCTTTTGTTTAAAGTAAAAGTGAATGTGAGAAAAGGTCTGAGATAGTAGTTCTTAGTTAGGGCCCATACCTGTGATTTAGGGACACTGACAAACCCATTCTACCTGCTCTGTGGATAGACTTAGCCCGAAGTTGAGAATGTTTGACCTCCTTTCTCCTCTTTCTACACAGGAGCATGCCTTGTGTTTTCTCTTGCCCGTTAGGATGTTCTGCACATGAAATTTTGGGAATTTTTTTTAATGTTGTGGTAATGTAGCATGGCTATCCCAGCTTTCTATCAGAAGTGGCAGGCAGCCAAAAACTAGAATCATTGTTTGCAAACTCTAAATATAGAGTCAAGATTTATATGAAGAAAACAGATATGTCTTGTTATAAAACCATGAATAAGCATTGGCACAAACATAATAGTTTATTCTTCCTTGATATCACTTATTTTAAATAGCAATCTATCTTTTACCATCACAGAGACACTTGCCTGGGCGCGAAGTACCCGGGCTGCTCTTTTCTTCATTCAGTGAAGATGTCATCATTTCTAGGACCTGATGATGGAAATTGGAGCCCAAAGCCTGAAGGCAGCTGGTCTCTCTGAGTTTCTGAGCCTGTGGCTTATGACTATTGGAAGTGTATCATCACGATCTTCAGGTCAATGTTGTCTTTTATTATTCAGCATTTGCCTTGAAAGATTGCCTTGTTCCCAAGTTTTCTTTGGCCTTTACAAGATGTTGCATTCGGCAGAGAAAAAGGCCTCTCCCATGCCCATCTGTGCTTCTGCAGACTTCCTTCCCATCCTGCCCCCTCTTTTCTGATTCCATCCCACTTTAATCATTTCTGCCTTGTCCACAACAAAGGGACAGCAGAAGAAAAAAAAGATTTTCGGAAAGAGTTAAAAAGGATGGATGAAATTCATACAATGTACACCATATGGCCTGACATTTTCCAGATTAGGTAAACATTTCTATTGGGGATGAAGGGTCCTGTACATTGATGTACAGAAATTGCATGAGACAAGAGCTCATTCAGCATGGTTAAGCAATGGATTCATGTTTGCTCTGTAAGGAAGTCTCAAAACTCCAGGAAAAGTGGCAGGGGGAATTTTGCTACAGTCCAACTTTAGGAAGATGGGGTTAAAACTGTGAGTCTGTGGCCAAAATAAACACTGTCACTTCTAAGTTGAATCTCAGTAATTATTTTGAAATGAATTCACAAGTATAAACCTACACAGCTCACAAGACACTCCAAACAGTGCATACCCAAACTTTCCTGATGCAACCAGAGATCTACATTTTGCCAGTCTATTTCCAAGTAGCCAGTGCCTACAGAGTCATTTGCAATATCTGGCAAATTGATTCTAGGTAAATTCCTGGCAAGGTGTGTGCCCGTGTCGGGTACAGCCTGTGCCGTTCCTTGGTGAGCAGCCCCAGAGCCACAGACTTCATTTGGTCTTTGCAAAGGCTAACATCTGTCTGCTGTCATTTTAGTAAGATTGATGACAGGCAAGAAAATAGAGAGGGGAGGGAGCAGAGGGAGCAGAGACAGGGAGAAAGCACTCGGGCAGCCCCCACGGTGGTGGCCAAGGTGGCCAGGGGTCACTGCTGCAAACCTTTTGGCCACTGAGGTCTGTGGTAGGAAGCAGCCAGGGCCCCACACTGGCTGTGGCTGCACTTAGATGTTACAGCTGATAGCCAGAACTCGACGACACCGCAGCGGCACTTTGCACTCTGCACATCTTAATAGATTACTCAAAGTGCAGGCAGCACCAGGCTACATGTTGTGACAGCCATAAGAATGCAGTTTACTGTTATCTTAATATAACTGGGCAGTGCAGGGTAAGCCATCAAAAATACTATATTTTTTAAAGTTTCCAAGAGAAACTAAATGATACAGACACAGGGCTATTTTTACATGAAGCCCTGAATTTTGGCAAACACTTTTCAAATCATAACTTTAAACACATACACATTTCACATATGCATATGTATATGCATGGCTCTGCACATTTATATATGTGTTTATCCCATTTGCTAAATATCATTTTTCTTTTACAACTTCCTTTAAATTGTTATGTGCACACCATATAGGGAAGATTCAATTTAGATATTTAAAAAAGATGATCCCATATTTGAAGTTTATCTAGGAAATAGTAAGTATTATTTTTGAAGGTACAAATGGCTCACTTAGACTGGGGAGAGAGGACATAAGGAATGAAGGAAGGGGAGAGGGAAGGAGGGAGGGAGGAGGAAGGGAGGGAGGGAAGGAAAAAAACGGAGGGGAAGGAGCAAGGGGATACTACTTTTCCATGGACAACATAACTTAAATATATGCATTTTTTAAAATCCTAGTGCACAGACCTGGTAGAAACAAGCAAAGCCTGTCTGTGAAAACAGATTAAATTTGATAATATCAAATCTCACAGTGCAGAGGAGTCCAGGGGCAACAGTGAGACCCAATTTTGTGCATTGGCTTGTTTTTGAACTGGCGTGGTTGATGTTTGATTTGAACTTGCTGAAGCAATAGCTGCGGGAAGTTTTAGACTAGCTTGGCCTTTATCAGCAGGAAGCAGAGCCCATGAGTAGAACAGACACATACAACACCTTCCAAATTTAGTTGGAATTTTGAACAACTGGGCTTTATTCAATGGGAGCCCTCTTTGGGGCCTTGGGATTCCCTGTGACGTCAGAGTGGTGACATGACAGAGTATATGCAAATTCGAAGCCACTCCAGAGAACAGCCTTCAGTGTCTAACCATCGAGGCCACCCTAATTATTTCACAAATGGGAAGATGGCTGCTTCCTCCCCCCCCCCCCCCCCCCGCCCCCGCCTCTTAAAATGTCAACTTCTAAAATAAAATATTTTCCCTGAATGTTTCAGGGAGCAGATGAGTGTTTTGAGTGTGTTCAGATATAGCTGGTCAGCAATGGGAAGATCTGTTCAAAGTCTAGACAGAATGAGTGGATAAATGAATGAATGGTCTTCCCACCATTCCAAAGAAAGTATGTACAATTTGCTCAGGTTGGTGTTGTAGGTGATTGATCTC